>NW_017670529.1:505862-606191 GCF_001879085.1 Nicotiana attenuata
ATGCATTAGAACCATGTTATAGGGTTTATCTCATTATGCTGAATTTTCATACTTTACATCCTAGAAATCCTGTTATAGGACGTTTATCAATTCTGTATCAAAATTCATGTTCATGCATATTCTCAAGTTTAAATGTGCATTAGAAACCATGCCTATAGGATCTTTTTGGGGAATTATCAACTCGTATAACATTCTGCTCACTTAGATATCATGTCCATAGGAAATCATGTTTAAAATCAGTTTTGGACAACTTAGATATCATGCCTATAGGGAACATGTATAAAATAAGTTTCTATGCCATGAAATAATGCTTGTATTCGGTTTCAACACCTAGAAAGCATGCCTATAGAGTCTAAAGGATAAAAAATCTGTCTGTTTAAATTAATCACTGGTTTATAATTGCGAGCTGATTAACGTTTAGATACCATGTCTGTAGGATTCTGCCCGGTTATCACCTAGGCAAGCCTGTAGGACAATTAAAACTGTATTTGTTTGACTGCTTATAAACGGGGCCAGCTTCAGTAAGTGATAAAAATCATTAGGCAAATTGATAAGTATTCACTACCTCGGCCTAATAAAACTACGGCATATTCCATGCTCATTTAGATATCCTGTCTATAGGACCCTAATCATTTTTTAAAACTGCTTGTTTGAATAGCGTGCATCTATTTGTCTATTTGTGGAGGTAAACATGAGCCCCTTAAGTGATCTTTTATGTGACAGTCCTACTTGTTTTGTTTGTCGCTTAGTTTTCTCCTTTTAAGCACCATAGGTGAGTCTAGAACCACCTTAAATAGAGGTCCTAAACACCTACAGGGCCGTACGTAAGGGATGGGTAGTGCACGCATAGGATACGTATTTGATGTCGTTAGAACGCTTAGGTAATAATTAAGGGAAGGGTAATCGGGTAGTAAAGGATATGATGACCTGTGCGCTAATGCTACGCGTAACACCTCTATTTGAGGAAGGTTACCGAGTATTGCACAGAAGTGATCCTATAGGCTAATAAACTTAGGACCCCCTTTATTCCCGTTTTAAAATAATCTCTATTTGTTTGAATTGCTTTATGACTAATTCTCTTAAATTAAGTTGGGCCGGGACCCATCATTGTGGACCTCGAGGGGTTCCTAACACCTTCCTCTCGAGGTAATTTCGAGCCCTTACCCAATCTCTGGTGATGTAAACTAGTACACGAGTTATTTGTTCTAGGTGCCCTAACGCACCTTAATCCGTTAGGTGGTGACTCTTCAAATATCATACCCGATTCCCAAAAGGAAAGGAGTTGTCCCCAAAATGTCGAAACCCGGACTGCGCGAGGAAAAAGGGGGCGCGACACACACTTCTCTAAGTACTGTGTAGGCTCAACATCATCAAACCTCAAGTAGGTGTTCAAGGTATGCTGGTCGAATCTCACCTTGAGGTTTCTCACTTTTGTAAGTTTTTTCCTCTTCTTGATATGCACCACATTGGCGTAGAATTCTCGAACAATATGCTTCTTTGCATCCACCACGCTCTGGGTGAAACACATCCACCCTTTGCACTCTCTGAACTGTCTCAACACTGCAAGGTTGTATAAGTCTTTCAAATTGAACTGATGCTCAAGAGTGAGCGACCTCACTGGCCACCGTTCTCTGAAGCTGGAGAAGGCTGCTAAGTTCACAAACCGGTCCTCTCATACTTCTTTCTTCTTTGACCTTTCAACGCTGGTAGTTGTTGCATCTCCCCCTCCACCATCATCGGGGATGTCATCAATAGTGGTATTTGGTGCATCAGAGACAAGTGTAGAGTAGGGCTCGGAAGCCTGACTAGCACTTTCTGAACCCTCGGAAGTGCTTTTGGATGTAGACAACTCATCCCTGACTTGATACTATCTCGGTGACTTTGATTAGACAGTCAGCTGCTCTTTAACCGAGTTTCCCACCGATGCTTTCTGAGACGGGACATAAGAACTGGACTCGGAGAGCTCTACATTTGTCCCTCAGCCGGCTGTAGCCTTCTTTGTTATTATCTTTTGTACGGCGAGGGGTAAGGCACTCTTTCCTCGACCCTTGCCTCCCCTTTGACGTATCACCTCTGTCGTGAGATCTAACCATTTTCTGTACCAAGCAAAAGCAGGTGTCAGTTGCAATTCAATTGTAAACATGGAAGAACACACCAGAGAGACAGTGAACAACACAGTGTAAAATATGTTTGCAGGGTAGAGGATTGCGATCCGTACAATACTCATTGTGACCGCAGAATGGGCATTGCAGACCGTACAATTTTCCCCTGCAGCCGCAGAATAGGATTCCAGTCCGCACAATTCTCATTGTGGCCGTAACTCAGACTCCACCAAAATGCTAACTCTCTGATAACAGAGAATTAGTTATTTTGCGGCCACAATAAGTTTTCCGCGGTGTGCTCATTTTCTATTGCGTCCGCATATGTGAGTCATCAAATTGACAACTCTCTGATAATAGGAAAAGACTTGTTTTGTGGCCGCAATGGGTTTTCTACGGTCTGCACATTTTCCATTGTGGCCGCCGAATCATACTTAACTAAACTCACCTAGAATCAACTTCTGCATACTGTACAGTTTCTTGTGTAGCCGCAGATTTTAAAACAATTATGTATAGAGTTTTAGGCTTTTGCAGTTTTTGCACAAATTTAACATGGTGGCAGTGTATAATCATGAAAACCTTTATACCCATTCCCCCTATAGAAGGTACCAGTTGATCCACTAAGTTTTAACCCCACATGGTTCTGTAATTGGATTCTACTTCCAAATGGCCTAACTCAAACTAACAAGTTGTAGATTAAACTAAAAATTAAAAAATTCTACAAATAATTGAGGCATACCACATAGGAAGTAGTGCAAATGAGTGATCACAGATGTTGAGTGCGTGCGGCAGATGATTACAATTTTTAGACTTGTGAATGCTCAGAGAGGCAAAAAGGTAACAGTGGCCCTAAACCTTATATTTGTACTTGATAGTTTTTTCTAAGGGACAGAGAAGTGAGTGCAGATACAAAATTCCTATTGCGGTCCGCACTCTGTTACCAGAGGGCTTAGAAGCCATTTTGTTATTGCGGTTCACAAAATTTGTTGTGCGGCCGCAGAAGTTGTTGCGGACTGTAGATTTTATCTTGCGGCCGCAGATTGGCGTTTTCTCTTACAAAGCAACTTTAGAGAGTTGTCAGTTTCCCCCATCAAATTGTGCAGTCCGCAATGTAATTGTGCGGCCGCAGAGGATCTTTTGCTGCAGCAACCATAATTGTGCGGTCCGCATAATTCAATTGCGGTCCACAATTCTTTTAACACTTAGCCAAATTTCTGGACACATTTCCTGTAAAGCATAGTCAACCCCACAACACACTTCAAATCCAGTTAATAACACCTAACTACAAAAGAAGAAAAGAAAAGAAAAAGAAACATGGGTTGCCTCCTACGAAGCGCTCGATTTAACGTCGCAGCATGATGCAGATTACCATCACTTGAAATGAATCATCGTCACAATGTGGCCATAACCCACTTTTCCCAAATAGTGATTAACCCGGTGACCATTAACTCGGAATACCTCATCATTTTTATTCTTCAAGTACAATGCACCAAAGGGTGTCACACCCACAACTTCAAACGGGCCACTCCATTTAGACTTTAACTTCCCAGGAAACATCCTCAACTTGAGTTGAACAACAACACAAGATCATCCTCTTTGAACTCTTTATTCTAAATGTACTTGTCATGAAGATATATCATCTTCTCTTTGTATAAGGACGAACTTGTGTATGCATGGTACCGCAACTCATCCAACTCATTCAAATATGCCACCCTCAAGTTAGCGGCAACATCCCACTCAAGATTCAACTTCTTTAGAGCCCACATGCTTGGCCTCAAGTTCCACCGGAAGATGACAAGCTTTTCTAAACACCAACCGGTAGACATTCCGATAGGTGTTATGTAAGCCGTCTGATAGGCCCAAAATCATCATCAAGTTTCTTGGACCAATTTGTCCGTTAGCATTCACTTTTTTGGACAAAATACTCTTTATTTCCCAGTTGGAGACTTCCACTTGACTACTTGCTTGTGGATGATAGGGAGTCGTGACTTTATGAGTGACACTGTACTTGGTAAGTAAGGTGTCGAAGGCCTTGTTGCAAAAATGTGACCCCCCATCGCTTATGATAGCCCGCAGAGTACCAGACCTTGTGAAAATATTCTTCTTCAAGAACAACACCACACTACTCGCCTCATTGTTGGGTAGAGCAACGACCTCCACCCATTTGGACACATAATCAACTGCGACCAAGATGTAGGTGTTTCCACAAGATCTCACAAAAGGAGCCATGAAGTCAATACCCTACACATCGAAAATATCAATCTCCAAAATGGTGGTGAGGGGAATTTCATTTTTCTTTGAGATTCCACCGGCCCTTTGACATTCATCACATCATTTCACTAGATCACTTGCATTCTTGTAAAGAGTGGGCCAATAGAAATCGAAACTTAGCACTTTGGCTGTCGTTCTTGCTCCACCATGGTGACCACCATATCGGTAAGAATGACTAGCCCCAAGAATTTCACATTTCTCTTCTTCTAGTACACATCTTCTAATCACCCCATCCGTACAAATTCAGAAAAGGTACGGTTCATCCAAATAATAGTCTTGACAATCCCGTTTGAGCTTCTTCCTTTGGTTTGAAGAGAACTCATCCAGGATGTTACACCCTGCAGTATTACGTTGATGTTACACTCCACAGTATTACGATGATGTTACACCCTGTAGTATTGTATGTTGAATTTGTCGTAAGATAATTGATGTCAGTTCAAGGACAAGATTATTTGGAGGTTATAAGTATTATGCTATTTCAAACAAGTGATAAGTTAATTCATGAAGGTGAGAGGGTAAGCGAATCGAAGAAAATGAGTTTCGTCAAAGTTTGACAATTTGGGATAAAATACGGTCTAATCTATAATACTTGGTATTTATGGACTAGTGCCATACAAGGTACCACATGACCATGATAGTAAGGTATATGAAGTATGTTAAAAGTAATTAGTATTTTAAGTAATTTGAGATAATTCTTAATTATGTGGATAATTGGGTAATTATTCATTTTTAGTGGGAGATTAACTAATTAATTAGAATCTTTGGATAAGTTTAGTGAACCTAACGTGGTAGCAAATGGAGTCTTAATCAAGGCCAAAATTGTGACTCTTTTTTCATGTAATTAGGTGGCACAACTAGGGGATCTTTGGGCAAAAACTAAGCCCCTAAGTGGGGCCCACAACCTAAAATTTTAAGACATCTTCCTACATCATTATGAGGGGAGGTGTATGTGCTAAGTAATGGATGAATTCCCAAATGAATTCATATGAAATTTCATAACGCTACAGCAGCGTGAGATGCAATTCTAAGAAAGCACGGTACAATCTTTCTCAAGTATATCATACGAATTTTTCCCTATTTTAATCCGCCGTTACGTATTTTTTGCAAAAGACGTGGGTTAAAGGGATTGTTAAGAGAATCGACTCAGGTATGTTAAGGCTATCCCTTTTTTCCTTTTGGCATGATCCATACGATACAAACGAAACAAGTAATCGCACAACTTTCGTAAATGACTCTATTCATAGAAGTACTAGAGGTGCTTATGTTCTTCATTCCCCATGTGTCTTATTATTCTATCATTTGTTCATGGGTTTCAGAAAATACATAAGTTGATAAGAGTTTATTTCATGATATTAATCAAAGACACAATGATCTTATGACATTCTAAGAGATCCTATTGACTTGCTTTATTATGCATTGCATTCATTTATACATGTACATTGACCCATGACCAGATGGCGTTATGTACGCATATATATGTGTATATTATATATTGTGTATGAGGAAAGGTTATGGCGTTATATACGCACCACCACCTGATCAGCTGGTATATGTCGATGATTTTGCCCACACTGGCCGAGATGATATGATGGGATGCCCTCAGAGGCTTGATGATGTTACGTACGCATATACCTATGCATCATATGATATTTGTATGCATATGCATGACATTATAGATATTAAATGATTCACAGAGCTATTCAGACTTACATGTTGAATCTTTTACTCCATGTTTCTCTCATGTCTTTTAGTTACTAATTTTCATTCCTTATATACTCGATGCGTTATTTGTGCTGACGTCCCTTTTGCCTGGGGACGCTGAGTTTCATGCCCGCAGGTCCTGATAGACAGGTTGAGAGTCCACCAAGTAGGCTATCAGCTTAGCAGAAGGTGTTGGTGTGCTCCATTTGCTCCAGAGTTGCTTATTTGGTCAGTATGAGTTGGACATGTATTGATTGGTATGGCGGGACCCTGTCCGGACCTTTATGGTACTCATCTACTCTTAGAGGCTTGTAGATATATGTCATGTATATGAAAGATTGTATGACTTTGTCAGCCTATGTTTAGTGTATGAGTGATGATTTTGGTCTTATAGGCCCGTACGCCATTTGTATAAGTTGGTACATCATGTTGGGTCATCCTATGTCGAGTATTCCCTCATGCTTTATTCTAATCATCTCATAACAACCTTTCTAGTTCATTTACCTATGATAATATGATATGAAAGATACGTTACGTTGGTACTCGGTTGAGTAAGGCACTGGGTGCCCGTCGCGGCCCATTGGTTTGGGTCGTGACACGGGATGATACCACTCAAAAGGAAATATGCTAGATCCGCGAACCACGACCCCTCTTTCATTGAAATAGCCAAAAGTTGCTCATCGGGAAAGGATTCATTGATTTCAAGGCCATCATGCGGCCTCCCCACCCCTCCAAACGAGACAAGTGGTTCGCCACTTGATTTTCACTCCCTTTTCGATCTTGGATGTCAATATCAAACTCTTGCAACAAAAGCACCCATCTCATTACCCGAGCTTTGGAATCTTTATTTCTCATAAGATAACGAAGTGCCACATGATCTGTGTGGACAATCACTTTAGCACCCATCAAGTACGGGCGAAACTTCTCAATAGCAAACACAATGGCAAGGAGCTCTTTCTCCGTAACGGTATAATTGACTTGGGCAATATTCATGTTCTTACTAGCAAAGTAGACCGGATGAAAAATCTTGTTGATGCGTTGCTCCAAACAGCCCCCACCGCTACATCGCTTGCATCGCATTGTCAACCTGAACTTTAGCAATTCAAAGGCTCTCATGCAATCATCATTGAAGTGAAACTTAGTATCTTTCTCTAAAATCTTGCACAACGGGTTCACCACTTTAGAAAAATCTTTGATGAAACACCGGCAAAACCCCGCGTGGCCTAAGAAACTCTGCACGCCCTTCACCGAAGTTGGAGGTGAAAGTTTAGAAATCACCTCAATCTTTGCCTTGTCGAGTTCAATGCCATTTTTTGAGATCTTGTGGCCAAGGACAATGCCTTCCTCAACCATGAAATGACATTTCTCCCAATTTAGTACCAAATTATTTTCTTCACATTTTGCCAACAATTTATCCAAGTTTGCGAGAAAATCGTCAAAAGAATTCCCGGCCATCGAGAAGTCATCCATGAAAACTTCAAGGTAATCCTCCACCATATCCGTGAAGATAGGCATCATACACCTTTGAAAAGTCGTCGGTGCATTGCAAAAACCAAATGGCATCCGCTTGAAGGTGAAGTACCATAGGGACATGTAAAGGTTGTTTTCTCTTGATCCTTCAGAGCAATAAGCATTTGGTTGTAGCCGGAATACCCATCAAGGAAACAATAGAAAGCACGGCAGGCCAATCTATCAAGCATTTTATCTGGGAAGGGAAGTGGAAAATGGTCCTTCCTTGTGACTTTGTTGAGCTTACGATAGTCCATTCACACTCTCTATCTGGTCACCGTTCTTGTAGGAATCAACTCATTCTTGTCATTGGTGACCACCGTCATGCCCCCTTTCTTTGGGACACATTGAACCGGAGAAGTTCACGAACTATCGGAAATGGGGTAGACAACCCCGACATCCAACCACTTGATGATCTCCTTTTTGACAACCTCTTGCATGGATTCATTGAGTCTCCTTTGATGTTCAATAGATATTTTGGCACCTTCCTCCAACTTAATATTGTATATGCAAAATGCGGGGCTTATTCCCAGAATATCCGCCAATGTCCATCCAATAGCTTTCTTCCTCTTTTGTAGCACCGCCAATGTAGAATCTACCTGCACGTTAATCAAATAAGAGGAAAGAATAACCGGTGAAGTAGAAGAAGGGCCTATAAATTCATACCGAAGATGTGGAGGCAATGGCTTTAACTCCAAGATAGGAGGCTCTTCGATTGAAGGATTTGTAGGAGGAGTTATCCTATTTTAAAGATCCAAGGACAATTTGCGGGGTTCATATGTATACGACCCCATTCCTTGCAAAGAGTTCACACATTCCACGAAGTCATCCATCTCGTCATCATCAAAGTTGAGCAAGACGGCCTCCAACATATCACCAACATTGCACTTGTTTCATCCACAATCACATCGGTCACTGGTCCACAAAAGAGCACACCTCATTGCTATTGGGTTGCCTCATGGACTTACACACATGGAAAACCACTTTTTCATCACCAACCCGGAAAGTAAGTTCTCCGACTTCAACATCACAAAGAGCCTTCCTCGTAGAAAGGAAAGGTCTACCAAGAATAATCGGCACCTCATAATCAACCTCACAATCAAGAGTGACAAATTCACTGGGAGAATGAATTTATCAGCACAAACCAAAACATCTTCAATCACTCCCAAAGGTCTCTTCATAGTACGATTGGCCATTTCCAATCTCATAGAGGTGGACCTTGGTTTCCCAATTCCAAATGTCTTGAAAACTAAATAGGGCATCAAATTGATACTTGTCTCAAGATCACAAAGAGCTTTTGCAAACTCGGCACTTCCACCTGTACAAGGAATCGTGAAAGTGTTAGGTTTTAGTTTTAATGATGAAAATTCATATAATTGCTTTTAGTATAGGAACTCAAGGAAGCATCCAAGATTGAAGGAATCAAGAGGAAGAAATCAATTAACCAGCTGGAGATACAGAATCAATTAGAGATTGATTTAAATGGAAAAGAAGGAATCAAAGATCTTGCCAGATAATCAATTAAGCTGCTATTTACAAAAGGAGCAATAATCCAGGAGTAAAATTCATGTTATCAAAGCCTGTAGAAGGAAAATTATCAATGAGGAAGAGCAACAGCAAGCTGCTAATTTCGGAAGGACCAATAATCAAGGAGTAAAACTCGCTCATCAAGATCTGTAGAAGGAAAGCTATCAATGCCCTCTAATCAAGGAAGAGCAACGGAAAATAACTTCATTCTTGGAAAGAATCAATTTCTTTCCAAGTATCAAATCTCTTGGGTTGACAAATCTCTTCAGCAAACGGCCTCCTACAAAGTATTTATACACATTCTTAAGGCTTAGACAAATATACTTTGATCGAACCAAATACCCTCTCTTTGTTCTACTGCAAACAAACATTGTAGCTCTACTAGATCTGCTGTGTAACAAGTTAGAGAAGAAAGAGAGAACAACAATGGTGAGGCATTGCATCAAAGAGAAACGAGTGATATAGGAACTAAGATATCGGTGTAGATCACACCATTCACTGTGTACTCAAGAAACTTATTCACTGAAAGAGAACTCCCTTGCAACCCAAGGGGACTGGACTAGGATTCACATTGAATCCGAACCAGTATAAAAATTCTGGTGTCTTTAATTCCTACATTTAATTTCTGCATTTTAAATTCAGTCATTACTGTTATCAAGTTATTACATCTAGTCGACTAATTAGAAAACTAGTCAACTGATAGCGATTAATATTTAAAAATAAATAATCCACCCCCCCTTCTCTTGTACTTTCAATTGGTATCAGAGTAAGGCTCACATTTTTCTTTTGCTTAACAACTTGTGAGAAAAGATCATGGCAAATCAAGTTATTATAGGAGCACTCTTCCAAGAAGGAACTTTGCAAGTGAGGCCACCATACTTCAATAGACAACATTTCTCTCACTAGAAAGTGCGTAAGGAAATATACGCTAAGGCTTATGATGTTAAAGTCTGGAGAGTTATCAAAAAGGGGAACTATCCTCTGCCGGCTGCCGCTCAACAACTTGTTGATCTAGAAGATATAGATTCATATACAGATGAGAAAATGGCAGTTGTACAAGCCAACAATAAGGCAAAAAATTTGCTCTACAATGCTATAAGTGGTGAAGAGTATGAGAAAATGCCCAGTTGTGATATAGCCAAAGAGATGTGGAATAAACTTGAAGTTACATATGACGGAACCAGCAAAGTAAAGGAAACACATATCAACATGTTGGTTCATGATTATGAACTCTTTCAGATGAAAGAAGGAGAATCTATTGAAGAGATGTTTGCCAGATTCAGCAAAATCATTAGCGATCTAAAAGCTTTTGGCAAACCATACTCAAGTGGTGATCAAGTTAGGAAGATTCTTAGAAGCCTACCCACTACTTGGTAGACCACAGTGGTCACACTTGATTCACAAGATCTGAATAAGCTTTCATATGATGAACCTCGACGAGAACTTATAGCTTTCGAAAATACACATCTAAGGAAAACAAACCAAGAAGAGAAGAAGAAAACAGTTGCATTCAAGGCCACAACTGAACTAGCAGAAAATGATATCGATGATGATCCTCAAGCTCTTCAAGAAGAAATTGCCATGGTGTCAAGAAACATGGATGGTTTAATGAGAAGATTCAGGAATGCGAAAAGAGGAAGGATGCCACCTAGGCGATCTAGGCAATATAATGAACAAGACAAAAATGATGGAGAATGCTATGAGTGTGGAAGATTTGGACATGTTCAAGCTGAGTGTCCAGATCTAAAAAAGAAAAATCTCTAGAGGCTTTAACAAGAACAAATCATTTGGAAGCTGGAGTGATGAATACAGTTCAGAACATGAAGAAATAGTAAATCTCTGCTTCATGACAATTCTGGAAAATGACATGAACAAGCTTTAAGGATGCTGGACAGAAGAGGACTCCTCAAACGATGAATGCAAAGATGACAATGAGAACTATTTCCTGGCATGAGGTGAAACAAGCGAGGTAAGATCTTATAACTGTGAAAGGTGTAATGAATTGTAGGATATTCTTGATCTTACTTTGAAAGAGTCTCAAAAAATGATGAATGAACTAAAGAGACTCAACAAAGAAGTAAAAGACTGGAAACTTAAGCATGAAGTATGTGAAATCGGAAAAGAAGTACTTCAAGAAGAGTTTGAGGAATTGCAAATGCAACTCAATGGCATGCGCAAATCTACCAGTCATAGTTCTGTCAAGTCAAACCAGGCGACTTACAAGTCAACTGTAGGAGGACCAGCCAGAACAGAGTCCACTAGTACTAACACTAATGAAAGATCCAAAAATGGATCAGGAGTTACGTGTCACTACTGTAACAAAAGTGGACATAGATATTCCTTTTGTCGATTTTGTAAATCAAATGTTTCAGGTTGGTTGTGGAAACCCAAAAACATTTCTGAGTCAAGTAATACTAACCAATCAGGACCCAAGCAAGCTTGGGTACCTAAAAGAAAGTAATCACTATGTCTTGCAAATGAAAATGGTACTTAGATAGTGCGTATTCCAATCACATGACAGGTGATAAAAACCTGTTTAAGAAAGTTACAAAAATAGATGGAGGAAGTGTTAAGTTTGGCGATGATTCAAAAGGAAAAATAGTCGGTATCGGAACAGTCCCTTTCAATAACAACTGTGATATCACTGAGATTTATCTCGTTGATGGACTTAATTACAATCTTCTAAGTATAAGTCAGCTATGCGACTCAGGGTATAAGGTATAATTCAATAAAATAGGCTGTGCTATTGAAGATGAGACGGGTAAAATAATCCTCCCAGGTAAAAGGTATGGAAATGTTTATATTCTTGATGGATATGAATATATAGATAGACATATCTATTTAACATCAATATCTGATGATCCTTGGTTATGGAATAAGAAACTTGGTCATGCAAGCATGCATTTGATAGAAAAACTTTCTAAGCATGAGTTAGTTATTGGTTTACCCAAACTAAATTTCTCTAGAAATCATATATGTGATGCTTGTGAAATAGGAAAACAAACTAGAAACTCTTTCAAAAACAAGGATATTGTATCTACCTTTAAGCCTTTCTAGTTGCTTCATATGAATTTATTTGGGCCTACTAGAACTGCTAGCATAGGAGGGAAACAATATGCTTTTGTTATTGTTGATGATTACTCATGTTTTACTTGGGTGATTTTCTTATCTCATAAAGATGAAGCGTTGAAAAATTTTGAGATTTTCTGTAAGAAGGTTGAAAGAGAAAAGGGGTATCTGATTACAACAATCCAAAGTGATCATGGAAGAGAATTTGAAAGCAGAGCATTTGAAGACTTATGTAATGATCAAGGATGTACTCACAATTTCTCTGCAACAAGATCACCCCAACAAAATGGAGTCGTTGAGAGGAAAAATAGAACCCTGCAAGATATGGCAAGAACAATGATACTAGAACATTCACTGCCGAATCACTTCTGGGCAGAAGGAGTAAGCACAGCATGTCACATTCTCAACCGATGTCTCATAAGGCCTATCTTGAAGAAAATACCTTATGAACTGTGGAAAGGTAAACGACCCAATATTAGTTACTTTAATCCGTTTGGAAGTAAGTGTTTCATTCACAATAATGGTAAGGACAATCTTGGAATTCGATCCAAGAAGTGATGAAGGTATTTTCTGGGTTACTTGAACGGTAGATCTTTTAGAGTCTATAATAAACACACACTGTGTGTGGAAGAATCAGTACATATTATATTTGATGAAAATAACTCTTCGGCCGAGAAAGGAATTATTATAGGTGATAAAGATCAAGCTCAAGAAATTTAGGAGACAAGCAAATCTCAAGAGTCGACTAATAGATCTGATGTTGTGATAGTGTCAACTAATGAAACCAGCAACAATCCACCAAAACCTCCAAAGGAGTCAACTACTCATATAGTTCGTCCAAATGAATGGAGAAGTGAACCTAAATATCCTCAAAAATTCATCATAGGAGATCCAAGCGAGGGAATGAAAACTAGAGAAGCTCTCAAGAAGAAAGCAAACATAGCATTAATTTCTCAGATTGAGCAAAAGAAAATAGAGGAAGCTCTGAAAGACTCAAGCTGGCTGCAAGCGATGCAGTAAGAGCTAGATCAATTCGACAAAAATCAAGTATGGAAACTAATACCCAAACTTGAAACTGTTCCTATAATTGGAACAAAGTGGGTCTTCAGAAATAAACTGAATGAGGATGGAAAAGTTGTAAGAAACAAAGCCAGATTAGTTGCTCAAGGATATTCACAACAAAAAGGAGTCGACTATGACGAAACCTTTGCCCCAGTAGCTCGGTTGGAATCTATAAAAATTCTTCTAGCATATGCATCCTTTAAGAGATTCAGGCTATTCCAGATGGATGTTAAAAGTGCCTTTTTAAATGGTTTCATTGAAGAGGAAGTATACGTGAAACAACCTCCTGGATTTGTAGATTCAAAGTTTCCCTATCATGTGTATAAGCTAATCAAAGCGTTGATACGGACTGAAACAAGCTCCACGGGCATGGTACGAAAGACTCAGTTCATTTCTTATTGATCATGTATTTACAAGAGGTAAAGTAGACACTACTCTGTTTATTAAAAGATCATCAAAAGGTAATCTCATTATTCAAATTTATGTTGATGATATTATCTTTGGTAGTGCTAATCCTCTTATGTGCAAGGGATTTTCAAATCTTATGCAAAGTGAGTTCGAAATGAGTATGATGGGAGAGCTAACATTCTTCCTCGGACTTCAAATCCAACAATCTGAAGAAGGAACGTTCATATGTCAGGCAAAATATACAAAGGAGTTGATCCAATAATTTGGTATGAGCAATGCTAAAGCTATTGGCACAACAATGAGTCCTTCAGCAAGTCTCGACAAAGACGAACAGGGAATTCCTGTTGATGAAACTAAGTATCTTGGAATGATTGGCTCACTTCTTTATCTAACTGCTAGTCGACCGGGTATTATGTTTAGTGTCTGTAAATGTGCCAGGTTCCAGTCAGCTCCTAAGAAATCACATCTGACTGCAGTAAAAAGAATTATTTGATATCTCATTGGAACTGTCTCTCACGGATTATGGTATCCACGATCTAAAAATTTTAAATTAGAAGGTTTTTCATATGCTGATCTTGCAGGTGATTAGGAAGACAGAAAAAGCACCAGTGGAACATGTCAATTACTTGGAAAGGCACTAATATCTTGGAACAGTAAAAAGCAAGGATCAGTTGCATTATCCACGACTGAGGCTGAGTATATTTCCATTGGACAATGTTGTGCACAATTACTATGGATGTCTCATCAATTGGGTGACTATGAATTATTCTTTAAACCTATTCCAATTTTCTGTGATAACTCTAGTGCTATTTGTCTATCTAAGAATCTTGTGCATCATTCTAGGGCTAAGTGTTGATACCCAATTTTTCCCTATATATTTTTAATACACATATATACTTTCAAAATAGCATATATGCATATATAAGCATGCATAAGCTTTTTTATAATTTTTTCTATAATTTTAAAGGCTTCAAATTGATTTATTTCTTCCCTTTTTACTTATAAAATTTCCAATAATTATCCTTCGAATTATTTTTTGTGGTAATTTAGCCATCTAAATTCTATATTTATGCCAAAATATTGCATAAATATTTTTAGCACCTTTTTTTTATTATTGCATTTGTTTTTTAAAACTAATTTGCATATGTTTGCAATACTAGCCCTATTAATGCATAATTATATTTTGACGCATAAAATGATCTTCCATATTTTTAAAATGTTAATTAGCTATTTTAAATCATTGTAGTACACGGAATTACTTTTTAGAAATCATTTATTATTTATTATAAATTATATAGTGTTAAAATGGTTATTTAAAACTTAGCCTATTTTATTTCAATTTAAGCCTAAATCCTAACCCAATTACCAGCCCAATCCCCAATTAGATTACCCGACCCAGGCACAAATACATTTATACCCGACCCAGGCCCCCCTAATCTTGGCCGTTGATCTTTGAGATCAACGGCCCTTATTCATCCTTTCCTAATTAAACTAACCTATACCCCTCAAACCTAATTCATTTTACAACCCACCCTGCTGCCCTAAAATCCTCCCTTCTCTCAAGCACTCTAACCTTGATCCCTAATCTCCAAACGCCGCCCCTCCATCTATGGCCATCTCCAGTGACCTTTCACCATCTCTCAAGCCTCCAATTGCTTCTCTCATGTCATTCTTGCCATCTCTACGGCCCTCAAGGGACCAGGGCTATGACGACATGCATCTGGGGTTCATCTCTTGCCTGTTCCTGGCCATTCCAGTGTGATTTCGAGTAAAATCGTTCTATATTTGCTACGATCTAAGGGTTTTCTAGTATGTTTCGTCATCTCTGTATGGTTCTCTTCGAAACCCTGATTTCTTTTTCAAACCTCCTAGATCTGTATAGATCTAAAACGATTTGAGTTTGTTTCTTATGTGTTTTACAATAGCCTTGAGATTCTTTACAAGAATCGTATGATTTCAAGTGTTTTTTTCATCTTTTTCTAAAATTAGGGTTTTCGGAATTTCTTTTTAAACTTTGTTTGATGATTCTTTGTGTTTAAACTTCTGATTCTCACACATTTTTTGACTAATTTTATGAACCTGCTGCAACCCTACCCCGTTTGTACTGAAAACCCTAATGTTTTGGGTTTTCGTTTCGTTTTGGATATTGGTACCTCCGACTGTGTTCTTGCCTTGGATTTCTTGTGACTTCTCATGATTTACTTGTCCTAGCATGCTTCTACTGAATTTTCTTAGTTCAACTTTTCATTGATATTGCGAACTTTGTGTTTATACTGACCATTCATGCAAAACTCGTATGCTTCTCNCCTGATAGTAATCTACTTTGCTAGGTTACTAACTACTCCCTAAGTACTTCTGACCCTATGTTCAATTCTGCCTAGTATAACTATGTTCTCACTGTTTGTTCTATGGCTGTGTGATTGACTCCTAAATCCTATAAAAAATTTTGAAAAGGAAATTTCTGTACTTTTGCTGTTACATTAACATGTTCTATGTGTCCCCAAGTCCCATACTCCCTGAATGAAATCTATGTCTGAATGGTGTTGTTTAAGCTATTTGCTGATTTCTCACAAGTCCACTGTTTTCAAAACTGTTTTATTACTGATCAACTCCTATTTTTCATAAAACTTCTTTACCTAATTGAGCCCTTTTCAACACTGTTTTTCATATCAGAACCATTTCAAAACTATGTCAAGCACTCTCCACTACTCCCAGAATATTTAGGTTCTGCCCCTCTGGCATGTGTACTGCCTTGAGATCCATGAGATCTCTCTGAACTCTGACATGTCAGAGCTGGCCTTTCCACAGTGCACCCAAATCAGTTATTGTTGGAGAAAAGGTCTAGGTGTGAGCACTTCCCGGGATCCTTGAGGTCCTTAGGGAACTCTAACACACCTAGACATGATACTATCTATGGATTTTGGCATTTGACGCTATTGGAGGCTTGGGAAGTCATTTGGGCCTGCTTCAGCTGGTCTGTAATGATTCTTTGTAAACAACATTGGGGTGATTAGTGAAATGGGCTGGGTAGTTACATATCTGTTGGGTAGCTCAGGTAGATACCATGCCTATAGGATTGTGTTAATGCATTTGCTATGTTTTGCTTTATTTCCACAATATTAGAAACCATGCCTATAGGATCTAAATGGCTCTGATAATAGAAATCATGCTTATAGGGTTAAAATTTACTTTACAATTAGATATCATTCCTTTAGAGTGTAAAGTGATTGAGTTCAGTTTCTATTACAGCATATATTTACATTCGTCTCACTCGAAATCATTCCTATAAGTTCAAAAATCAGTTCTTAACAATTAGATATTGTGCCTATCGGAATTAAAATTAGTTCTAGTGGAAATCCTGCCTGTAGAACTTAAAATCAGTTTAGTTAAACAAATCAGTTTAGTTCATGTTAGTTCATTCTGAATTGGTTTAATCAACTGTCCGTTTCTTCAAATACGTTTTTCTCAAACATTGCCTTAATTAATACTGCTAGAAAATATGTCTATAGGATCGCAAGTTGTTCGTTTTAAAACTGTTCACTGTTTTACTACATCAACGTAGTTATCATGCTCTTAGGACATCAATGTTCTGCGTTTAGGCAAGCATATAGGGTGATTTTAAATTCTACAACTCTGAAACTGTGTTTTGCTACTTAAAGTTGTCCAGATTAAACAGGTTTAAATCAGTAGGCAAGTTAAATAGGATCTCTCACACATTGTCCTAATTCAATACTGTATAACCCCTGCTCACCTACATATCATGTTCTAGGATTTTCTCTTAAGTATTTGAATGTTATTTGAAGACGTGCACTTACTTGTTATGTTTGAGGAGGTAACTGTGAGCCTATAACTTGTTTCTTTAAATGCAGTCCTAACTGTTCTTGGTTGACGCCTAGATTTTTATCCTTTAAAACCTTAGGAAAGTCTAGAACTGTCCAAAGAATAGAGGTCCTAAAATACCTCCAGGGCCACGAGGAAGGGACGGGTAGTGCAGGCATAGGACATTTTCAAGGTTGCTAGAGCGCTTTAGGATATGACCAAGGGGAGGGGATTGGGTAGAAAGGGATATGATGACTACGCGTTAATGTCACGTGTAGTCCCTCATTGAGGAGTTTTTACCGGGCGTTGCGTGGGATGATCCTGTAGGCTAACCAACCTAGGACCCCTCCTTCCCAAATTCCTTTTGCTTAAACTTTACTTTTCTATATGTACGCGATTTGTTCAAGTCTTTCCTTTAATTGAGTCATATAACGTCCAAAACCTGCCCCCCTATTTGCAAATATGTGTTTAAACTGTCTACTATTCAAAGGACTAATTCGTAAGTATAAGTTCGGCCGGGACCCACCGTTGTGGACCGAGAGGGGTACCTAATACCTTCCCCTCAAGTTTATTTCGAGCCCTTACTCTAAATCACTGGTATTGCAAACTAATCTAAGAGTTAATTGCTCAAGGTGCCTTAACGCACCATAATCCGTTAGGTGGCGACTCTTCAGAAAACCCAATTCTCAAAAGGAAAAGAGTTATTACCCCCATGAAATGTCCAAACCCGGACTTCTCCCCGCGAGGAGGGAAAAAAGGGGGCGCGACAGCATGGCGACTCTGCTGGGGATATTTAGGCTCTTACCATAACGAACTTATTCTTATGAATTAGTCACCAAGCATGCTCTATCCCACATACCCTTTCCCCTTTTTCGAATCTAACTGTTTATTTTATGAGCATTTATGATCTCTTTTTCTCCCTGAATCTAACATGTCTCTTTGTTTTCTTTCTGTAACTGTCTTTCAATTATTTAAATACTGCATTTATTATTTTCTTACGTGCAAATACTGGAAAACATGCTATTTATTGTTGCATATACTCCACATCTTATTCCACTCGTGCGTATCAAAATCCTATAGCAACGCTTGATGAGTGGTTGCGCTCTTCCTATTTATTATCCTTAAATTTGGAAAGGCTTATTTGCGGTAAAACTAGTCGATCAGCGGTGCAGTCGACGGTTTCGTGCCTTTCCCCCTCAAGTTGTCCGCTTGAGGGTACCTGTCTAGATCCCCATAGTAACCTTACTCTGATTGTAATTGTGCATGCATCATGGTCAAACCTAGCCGGATTAATATGTTGTCCACATAATAATCCTTTAAGACAAGCCTTATCCAAAAGTCCACCTGGGTTTCCACAATCCCAACAGATACAACCATATTCCGTGCATTAATTTGGAGAACTAAATGCCATTATGCTAATCATTAATGTATAAATAGTCGAGTCTGGTGGGGGATAAGGGACAAACCCTTTTGTTTGGCAGAAAAATGAGGCACGAGGTCCCCAGATTCGGTATGGTTAGTAACATCCCACCATTGCTACTAGATTGGTTGGAGGACCTTTCCTCAAGTGACAAGAAACATGTAAGAAAGTACTTGGGCAATCTACCGTCTCTGCTAGACATTGAGCCAAACAAGAGGTTGATCGAGGCTGCCGCTTTATTCTGGGATAGTGAAAGGGCGGTGTTTCGTTTTGGCGGCATCGATATGACACCACTTCTAGAGGAAATCGGAGGGCTTGCAGGTTTGACTTGGGATAGCCCCGGTTTATTGGTGCCGGAAAACCGTACTGGTAAAGGGTTCTTAAAGATGATGGGGTTGAAGAAAAATGCTGACTTGAGATGCCTAAAGGAATCTTACATACCCTTCGAGTATCTGTAGAAGAGGTACGACCATAGCAAGTCCTTCCGTACTTACCATGACGAGATCTCTCTCACTTCTCTAGGCCATATCCACCGTAGAGTGTTCCTGTTCATTGTATGCTTCCTGGGCCTGATAGTGTTCCCAATGAAAAAGGAAAGAATCCACATTAGGTTGGCCATGGTCGCCAAGACTTTGATGGAGGGGATCAATGGACAGGCATACACCATAGTCCCCATGATCATAGCCGACATCTACAGGGCTCTGGAGCGCTGTCAAAGAGGGGTCCAGCATTTTGAGGGTTGTAACTTGTTGTTGCAGTTGTGGTTGCTAGAACATCCTCAAAAGGTCCAGTATCGCCAAGAATTTCCGCAAAGGGCTTGGAATGACCATATTTCCTTCCATCACCCTAAGCGGATGACCTACATTCCGAATAGGTTTGCTCAGTCGGAGAGTGCCAAAGAGTGGGTGGAATTCTTCGACAAATATGATTGAGGAGCAAGTGCAATGGATGTTTGAATGGTTCCTAACAGACGAATTCATCATCAGGTCCAGAGACGCTCCACACCTGGTGCTGATTGGGTTAAGAGGGACATACCCTTATGTCCCTATCCGGGTTAAGAGGCAAGCAGGCAGGAAACAGGTTGTGCCAAGGGTTGCCAAGATGAGTCATTTCAGAGCAGACTTTCAAGACAACGACGTCCCTTACAAATGCCAAGCTCAGCACATGTGGCACTACAAGATCATTGTGGAAAATAACACCATTGAGCCAGACAGGTATCATGCAGGGTGCGAATCTCTCTACCCGGCATGGTTAGAGGACAATCTAAAAGGAATGGTGATGCCAGGGGCCAGCCGAGGGAATTGAATCATAGACGAAGAAGCTGAAGCTCAAGTCAAGTACAACAGGTTGCGCAAGAGGGTCCACGACTCTGAGAATGAGCACCAGGAAATACATGAGAGGAATGTGAGATTGATTGAGGAATGGAAAGAAATGGCGATCACCTCCAACAGGAAGCTGGAATATCTGGAGCGAGGAATAGTGGAGCTGGAGGGGAAGTTCATAAAGAGGATTGAGGATTGCCAAAACGCTGAAGGAGCTGAAGAAGGACATTTGGCCAGAGCCTACCTGCTGCTGGGTCTGCGCGAGTTGGGGAACCTGTACGATGGAGTCAGGAAGATCGAATCTAGGGAAGGTCCTTCTGAGACCAAATAGACTAGATTTACTTGCTTTCCTAAAATGTAATAAGGCCAAGTGCTAGTAGTGACTTATCTTTTTCTATCATCTTAAGTGTCGTTTTAGGATTTGTCTATTTTTATATTATGAAATGAGGCATTTGTTGGTATCTAAAGTTCTCCAAATCTATTTGTCGCTAGGCCTACCTCGGGCACAACGAGGCTCCCAAAATAGGACGCAAATTTACAATCCCGCAATATGTGTTTAAATACTGCAACATTTCAAAATCCCCACTAACTTGTTACCTTTTTGTTTTTCTTTATTTTTTATTATTCCCATCCCCTTAGGTTGGTTCACTCATACTGGCATCATCAGCGTATCATACCAGATCTAGAGGCCCTCCACCTCCTCCTCCTCCAATCAATACAAAAGGCAAAGGAAAAACAAAAATGGATGACTTAAGTGGTATTCGAAAAGAGAATGTTGAGAACGCAGAAACTTCAGACGGTCGGAGTACTCCGGCACCAAATGATCTATTCTTGAGATTGGAACAAAAGATACTGGAGCTACAAGGAGAGCTAGAGCAAGTTTGCAACTTGGCGAATCACTCACCCTGAATGTCCCCGACATCAATCAACAGAACACAAAGAACCCAGCACCTCCCCAAAACACACCAAATCAACATCCACAAAACCCTCCTGCACCACATCAATACACAGCCCCACCACAAAATCTCAATCCCTTACCCATACTAACTCCACCACAACAACACCACCAATCAATCCAATACCCACCAACCGCCACTTACCACACTCCCCAAAACACACCACAACCTATTCCTAACCCTCAAAACTCAACCAATGACCATCACTACACCCAAGTCCCTAGCACTTATCAGAACAACCCCATATATGTGGAGACATACCTCACTCTGCTCAACCAACTTCCTATGCACCCGAATCCTCAAAGAAGGACCAGCTCATTAACTACATGGTAGGAGAACTCAAGAAATTGACAAGCCGGGTTCAGGGTGTCGAAGGCGGCAAATGAATAGAAGGGTTGAACTATGAAGACTTATGCATACAGCCGGATGTGGAACTGCCGGAGGGGTACAAACCTCCTAAGTTTGAGATGTTCGACGGCACAGGTGATCCTAAGGTTCATCTAAGGACATATTGCGACAAGCTTGTCGGTGTCGGAAGGGATGAGAAGATCCGGATGAAACTCTTTATGAGGAGTCTTACTGGTGATGCTTTGTCCTAGTACATTATCCAGGATCCCAAGAAATGGTCCAACTGGGTAGGTATGGCGTCAGATTTCATGGACCGATTCAAGTTCAACACAAAAAATGCACCCGATGTTTTCTACATCTAAAATCTTAAGAAGAAACCCACTGAGACTTTCTGCGAGTATCCTACTCGCTGGAGGTCGGAAGCGGCCAAGGTCAGGCTATCTTTGGACGAAGAATAGATGAACAAGTTCTTCGTCAGATCACAAGACCCGCAGTATTACGAAAGGTTGATAGTTATTGAAAACCATAAATTCTCCGATATCATCAAGCTTGGGGAAAGGATTGAGGAAGGCATCAAAAGCGGGATGGCAATGAATGTTGAGGCACTACAGACCATAAATAAAGCATTGCAATCAGGCGGCATATCAAAGAAGAAAGACGTTGGGGCAGTAATGGTGGCTCAAGGCCAGAAATCTCCACTTACCTATCGAACACCTCCACCTACATATCAAACACCTCCATCCACATACCAAGCACCACCACCCACATATCAACCAAATCTCCCAGGTAGTCCCAACCAGCTACTATCTATCATACATATAACTCCCAACCATCCCATTTCCACTCACCTCTAACCCGCCAGAATTATCCAAGACCAAGACTCAATTTTGACCGCAAGCCACCCAAACAGTACACCGCCATTGCTGAGCCTATCGACCATTTGTATGAGAGGTTGAAAGTCGCGGGTTACGTCACTCCTATTCCCACTGTGGCACTAGAGAATCCATCCCAATGGGTCAATCCTAATAAAACTTGTGCATACCATTCTGGTATGAAGGGACACACCACTGACGAGTGCCGAGCATTGAAAGACAAGATCCAGATGCTGATTGACAACAAAGTTATACAGGCAAAGGAGGCTACACCCAATGTCACAACAACCCTCTCCGTGATCATAGAGGTGGTGGAATACATGTGATAGAGACGAATGAAGAATGGGACCCTGAGGGGTCAATTGGGCTTATTCGGGAAGGTGATGACTTCAAACCTTCAGTCACACTTACCCCTATTGTGGTACAGACTCAGTCACCAGTTGAGTTTGAGGTAGCCACATCAGTTCCATTCGAGGTAAAGGTGGCTCCACCCGCGGCCACTCCTGTTCCTTTTGAAATAGAAGTGGTCACACTATTAACAGTGACAGTATCAACTACACCTCCTTTCCACTCAAAAGCGATACCTTGGGACTATGTTGCCAAAGCTAAACACAATGGAAAGGCAAAGATGGAGGAATCCGATACCGCGCAAGGAATGACCAGGACCGGGAGAATCTATACCCCTAAGCACCTGGGAGGACCAAGTAAGGATGCCACTGCCAAGCAGCCTGTCATTGAAACATGGCCAGACGACCTTTGGAGGAAAGTACAAGCAAAGGAGTATTTCGTTATTTATCATTTTAACAAAACCCCAGCTCAGATATCCATCTTGTCATTGTTGCAAAATTCAGAGGCGCACAAAAATGCTTTGATGAAAGTGTTGAGCGAAGCCTATGTGCCCAATAACATCACCAGCGAAGAGATGTCTAATATGGTAGGACAGGTGTTAGAAAGCCAAAGGATCACTTTCCACGAAAATGAGTTGCCACCTGAGGGTCTGAATCAACAACAGGGCACTACACATTACAGTGCGATGTGAAGACCACTTCATCGCCAGGGTTTTGGTTGACGGAGGTTCAAGACTCAATATTTGTCCGCTGGACACTCTGAAAAGATTGGACAAAGGATTTCATGAAATACAAATAGGAAGCATGAATGTGAAAGCTTTCGATGGGTCTCAAAGGGCCACGATCAGGGAAATCAACCTTTGCTTACAAATGGGGCCAACTTGGTTCGACGTCCAGTTTCAGGTGCTCGACATACCAGCCTCATATAATCTTCTGTTGGGCCGACCATGGATCCATGCTGCTGGAGCCGTGCCTTCCATACTACATCAAGCCGTAAAGTTCGAATGGAATCGTCAGGAGGTGATCATTCACGGATATAGGAGTAACCCCATTTACACCGGTCAAACCCTCCCAGTTATTGGAAATAGGAGAAGGCTAGGAGGGGAAACCTATCATCATATTGAACGTGTCAACGCCATCGAGAAGGACAAATGGTGGAGTAGTAAGATAGAAAGCATACTAGCATGGTCTGGGTATGAACCCGACAAGGGGCTTGAGAAGAATCTCCAAGGTATCACTAAGCCGATACAGTTGAAGGGCCATGGTACTACCTTTGGGCTCGGATATCAATACACATAGCAAGAGTACAATGATTGGTCGCCTCCACGGCGCGGACCAGGAATTGGACTGCAACACCATCCCAGGCCCGCCGAGTCTCTGGGTAGCTTGGCAGATTTTATTTCTATAACCATTCTGGGCATTTAAAATTTTCAGTAACTTTGTTTTTAAAGACTTGTTTTGTTTCAAAATAAATGCTCAATTCATCGAGCCGTATTAGCCTGGACGCTGTTTAATTTTAATCAAATGCGTTTGCTCTTTATTATTCATTACTATTTTCTACACTTTTCTTTCTACAGCGTTATTATTACTTTTCCTGATGAACCGGTGACTGTGACATGTAATGAGGCAACGCAACATGAGGATAGTGATTCGGATGAAGAAGACGAGATACCCGAAGAAGTTGTCAGGGAGGTGGAAAACTTTGAGAATAAGCCTAAGTCCAATCTGGACGAAACCGAAGCAGTAAACCTGGGGGACGCCGAGACCGTCAAAGAGACTCGCATCAGCATTCACTTATCACCAACAAAGAAGGAAGAGTACATCCATTTCCTAAAAGAATATGAGGACATTTTCGCATGGTCATATGATGATATGACAGGTTTGAGCACGTCCATAGTGGCTCACAAGTTACCCACCAATCCAATGTGCCCGCCGAAGCAGAAACTCAGAAAGTTCAAACCAGATATGAGCCTGAAAATCAAGGAGGAGGTTACCAAGCAGATCAAAGCCAAGGTTCTCAGGGTGGTTGAGTACCCAACTTGGTTAGCCAATGTTGTGCCAGTTCCGAAGAAAGATGGGAAAGTTAGAGTATGTGTTGACTATCGGAATTTAAACAGAGCAAGTCCCAAGGACGATTTGCCACTGCCAAACATACACATCCTTATCAATAATTGCGCCAAACATGAACTCCAATCTTTTGTAGATTGCTTCGCGGGTTATCACCAGATTTGGATGGACGAGGAGGACGCAGAGAAAACAGCTTTTATTATACCATGGGGGGTATACTGCTACAAGATGATGTCGTTCGGTCTAAAGAATGATGGGGACACCTACATGAGAGCCATGACAACCATCTTCCATGATATGATACACAAGGAGATAGAGGTGTATGTGGATGACGTCATTATCAAATCCAAGAAGGCCAGAGACCACATAGCAGACTTGAGAAAGTTCTTCGACAGGCTAAGGAGGTACAATTTGAAACTGAACCCCGCGAAGTGTGCATTCGGGGTTCCCGCAGGAAAGTTATTGGGATTCATCGTCAATCGTCAAGGGATCGAGCTGGATCCATCTAAAGTCAACGCTATTCAGAAGTTACCACCACCTAAGAGCAAAAAGGACGTGATGAGCTTCTTAGGACGTCTTAACTATATCATTCGATTCATAGCACAGTCCACAGTCATATGTGAACCCATCTTCAAGATGCTGAGGAAAGATGCCGAAACAAGCTGGACCGAGGACTGTCAGAAAGCTTTTGACAAGGTCAAGGAGTACCTGTCCACACCACCAGTTCTGGTCCTACCAGAACCAGGATGACCTTTGTTACTCTATCTATCTGTATTGGATGGAGCCTTCGGGTATGTTTTGGGACAACGTGACGAGACAGGAAAGAAGGAGTCCATATACTACCTGAGTAAGAAGTTCACACCTTACGAAGCACGATACTCTCCGCTGGAACGCACTTGCTGTGCTTTGACCTCGACAGCTCAGAAATTGAGGCACTACTTCTGTGCCTCTACATACCTCATATCTAGGATGGACCCTTTGAAGTATATAGTTTAGAAACCCATACCGACCGGAAAATTGGCCAAATGGCAGATACTATTAAGTGAGTTCAATATCGTCTATGTAACTCAAAAGGTGGTCAAAGGACAAGCATTGGCGGATCATCTTGCTGAGAATGCGGTGGGAGGAGAATACGAACCCTTGAAGATGTATTTTCCTGATGAAGAGGTGTCATTCATAGGAGAAGACATTACTGAAGCATATGATGGTTGGAGGATGTTTTTCGACGGAGCTGCATATTTCAAAGGAGTGGGTACGGAGCTGCTAAACTCAGATTTCCCTACACTAACAACATGGCGGAGTATGAAGCCTGCATATTAGGAATCAACATGGCAATCGACATGAACATTCAGGAGCAGCTAGTGATCGATGATTCACATTTGCTTGTGCACCAGGTACAAGGAGAGTGGGCCACCAAAAATTCCAAGATATTACCATATCTGCACCATGTGCAGGAATTCAGAAAGAGGTTCACCAAGATAGAGTTTCGGCATATACCCAGAATTCAGAATGAGTTTGTCGATGCATTGGCCACCTTGTCATCTATGATACAACATCCAGACAAGAATTATATTGATCCCATTCCTATGAGGATCCATAATCAACCGGCGTATTGTGCTCATGTTGAAGAAGAAACAGATGGAAAGCCTTGGTTCCATGACATCAAGGAGTATTTGTCGAAGGGAGAATATCCAGAGCATGCAAATCACACTCAGAAGCGCACACTTCGGAAATTGTCCAATTTGTACAGGAGAACTCCTGATATAGGATTGCTAAGATGTGTCGACGCAAAAGAAGCTTCTAAGCTACTTGAGGAGGTACATGTTGGGTCCTGTAGCCCGCACATGAATGGTTTCATCTTGGCTAAGATGATACTCAGGGCCGGTTACTTTTGGATGACCATGGAGACCGATTGTGTCCAGTATGTCCGTAAATGCTACCAATGTCAAGTGCATGCCGATATGATAAAAGTACCGCCAAATGAGCTCAACGCAACAAGCTCAACTTGGCCATTCGCCGCCTGGGGAATGGATGTCATTGGTCCGATTGAGCCCACTGCTTCAAACGGACACAGGTTTATTTTGGTAGCCATTGATTACTTCACAAAATGGGTAGAGGCTGCATCTTACAAAGCTGTAACCAAGAAAGTCGTCGCAGACTTTGTCAAAGACCATATTGTTTACCAATTCGGAGTTCCTGAGTCTGTTGTTACTGATAATGCCGCCAACCTCAACAGTGATCTGATGAAAGCTATGTGTGAAACTTTCAAAATCAAGCACAAGAATTCCACAGCCTACAGACCTCAGATGAATGGAGCCGTAGAAGCCGCCAACAAAAACATCAAGAAGATACTAAGGAAGATGGTAGAAAACCACAAACAATGGCACGAGAAGCTACCTTTTCATTTATTGGGATACCGCACTACAGTTCGCACATCAACCGGAGCAACTCCCTACATGCTGGTTTATGGTTCCAAGGCCGTCATCCCAACCGAGGTAGAGATTCCTTCTCTAAGAGTCATACAGGAAGCTGAACTCAGCGATGCGGAGTGGGTAAAAAGTTGCTATGAACAATTGGCCCTTATCGATGGAAAAAGGATGAACGCAATGTGTCACGGTCAACTTTATCAAAATAGAATGTCCAAAGCTTTCAACAAAAGGGTCAAACCGAGACAATTTGAACCAGGACAGTTGGTGCTGAAGAAGATCTTCCCATACCAAGATGAAGCCAAAGGGAAATTATCTCCCAACTAGCAAGGTCCGTACATGGTTCACAGGGTGCTGACAGGAGGAGCACTCATACTCGCAGAAATAGACGGAGAAATCTGGCCAAAACCAATCAATTCAGACGCAGTCAAGAGATACTATGCTTAGACTATTTGCATTTCCTCATCTGATGTAATTGAAATATGCTTGACCTGATTCCCATTTAAGAGGGGATACGTAGGCAGCCCTATGGGTTCGGTCATATCTTAATAAAATTTCCATTTCCCCAAAGATCAAAAACTGGGGTAGAATTTTGAGGAGGACCCTCAAAATTCCGGAGCAAGTCCAGCTGACACCAACATATGTCAAACAGTCAGGAGTCGGTTAAGAAACTGGGGCAGAATTTTGAGAAGAATTCTCAAAATTCCGAAGGAGGTTCAACAAGACCCGTTACTCGCAAGCGGCCGAAGGATCATCTACCAACTGGGGTAGAATTTTGAGGAGGACCCTCAAAATTCTAACATAAGGAAGTTGCAGTGTCTCTGAAATGTGTTACATTCACTGGTTGATCTAAATTACTTGATATTTCAATATGTTTCCAAATAACTCTATTTTTATCAATAATTGCATATTTTCGAAAACTCATTTCCGTAACAGTCAGGCACGAACCAACCCCTACCCCCCCCCCCCATAAAACTTACAATTTTTCTTTGAACGCAGGTACATCTGACGTAGCAATAGCGTCCGCAAATATATACGTAACAAGATCACTATCGATTGGACCATTTGACACTGAATATATCTCCAGCTAAGACATATGCTACCCTTATTTGCCTCCATATTTGCATGAGGCTAATCCTTGCCTCCCCATATCTTGCATGAGGCTAATCCTTGCCTCCCCATATCTTGCATGAGGCTAATCCTTGCCTCCCTATTTGCATAAGGCTAATCCTTTCCTTCCTATTTGCATAAGGCTAATCCTTGCCTTCCCTAATCACCTGAGGCTAATCCTTGCCTCCATATTTGCATGAGGTTAATCCTTGCCTCCCCACATCTTGCATGAGGCTAATCCTTGCCTCCCCATTTGCATAAGGCTAATCCTTGCCTTCCTATTTGCATGAGGCTAATCCCTGCCTCCCTATCTTGCATGAGGCTAATCCTTGCCTCCCTATTTGCATAAGGCTAATCCTTGCCTTCCTATTCGCATGAGGCTAATCCCTGCCTCCCTATCTGCATGAAACTAATCCTTGCCTCCCCATATCTTGCATAAGGCTAATCCTTGCCTTCCTATTTGCATGAGGCTAATCCCTGCCTCCCTATCTGCATAAGGCTAATCCTTGCCTCCCCACATCATGCATGAAGCTAATTCTTGCCTCCCTATTTGCATAAGGCTAATCCTTGCCTTCCTATTTACATAAGGCTAATCCTTGCCTTTCCATCTGCATGAGGCTAATCCTTGCCTCCCCATATCTTGCATGAGGCTAATCCCTGCCTCCCCGTCTGCATAAGGCTAATCCTTGCCTCCATACTTGCATGAGGCTAATCCTTGCCCCCCCCCCCATATTTGCATGAGGCTAATCACTGCCTCCCCAACCGCATGGGACTAAGCACTGTCCATCTTTGCACAAACAATGCTCTGTTTCTAGGGCTATCTATTTGCTCTTTAATCGAGCTAAGCTCTGCCCTCCATTTCACAAGACTAAGCCTTGTCTTGTTAACATCATATTATTGCATAATCATGGGCTGAAATATCGCCAACTTATCCAAAGGCATCATAGTCTAAAGGCATCATCCTCATAGCCGGAAGACACCATGCCATGGTCTGAGGATCCCTCAATTTTGCATATCATTATTCGAAGGCGTCATGGTTTGGAGGACCATTTGTCATGGCCCAAGTACGTCATTTTATGGCCTGCAAATCCCTCGCTAAAGAATTCATGGCCCAGGACGTCATGGTCCAAGGACGTCATCTTTAACCGTCCAAAGACAACCTTCATGGTCCAAAAGGGAATCTGCATCATGTTTAAATTTTCGCAAATACATGTTTGTAGCATCTTTTATCTGCAGGTAATCAGTAAGCAACCGCTATCCTAGCAGGAGCAATCTCGCTCCAGTTCCTTCAACTATCTCGAACCTTAACCACTCACCATAGCCGCTTCCGCATCTCGTGTCCGTTCTTGCAATGATTTCATCGGCATATTCCGCCAATGAATCCAGAACTACACATGGTCTGATTCCTGTAAAACCAGGGATATGTAGGCAACTCGAAGACCGAAGCCCGGCCTCTGTTTTTCAAAGCATCCCGCCCGGTCAAAATTGGCCATCATTCCTTTATCCGAAAACTCTTTCATCCTTCCCGGGTAAAGAGGGGCAGCTGTTGCTACCCAATTTTTCCTTATATATTTTTAATACACATGTATACTTTCAAAATAGCATATATGCATATATAAGCATGCATAAGCTTTTTTATAATTTTTTCTATAATTTTAAAGGCTTCAAATTGATTTATTTCTTCCCTTTTTACTAAAAAAATTTTCAATAATTGTCCTTCGAATTATTTTTTGTGGTAATTAGCCATCTAAATTCTATATTTATGCCAAAATATTGCTTAAATATTTTTAGCGCATTTTTGTTATAATTGCATTTGCTTTTTTATGCTAATTTGCATATGTTTGCAATACTAGCCCTATTAATGCATAATTATATTTTGACGCATAAAATGATCTTCCATATTTTTAAAATGCTAAATATCTATTTTAAATTATTTTAGTACACGAAATTATTTTTAGAAATCATTTATTATTTGTTATAAATTATATAGTGTTAAAATGGCTATTTAAAACTTAGCCTATTTTATTTCAATTTCAGCCTAAATCTAACCCAATTACCAGCCCAATCCCCAATTAGATTACCCGACCCAGGCCCAAATACATTTATACCCGACCCAAGCCCCCCTAATCTTGGCCGTTGAACTCAGAGATCAACGGCCCGTATTCATCCTTTGCTAATTAAACTAACCTATCCCCCCCCCCCAAACCTAATTCATTTATACAACCCACCCCGCCGCCCTAAAATCCTCCCTGCTCTCAAACACTCTCACCCTGAACCCTAATCTCCAAACGCCGCCCCTCCATCTATGGCCATCTCTAGTGACCTCTCACCATCTCTCAGCCTCCAATGGCTTCTCTCATGTCATTCTTGCCATCTCTAAGGCCCTCAAGGGACCAGGGCTATGACGACTTGCATCTAGGGTTCATCTCTTGCCTGTTCCTGGCCATTCCAGTGTGATTTCGAGTAAAATCGTTCTATATTTACTACGATCTAAGGGTTTTCCAGTATGTTTCGTCATCTCTGTATGGTTCTCTTCGAAACCCTAATTTCTTTTTCAAACCTCCTAGATCTGTACAGATCTAAAACGATTTGAGTTTGTTTCTTATGTGTTTTACAATAGCCTTGAGATTCTTTACAAGAATCGTATGATTTCAAGTGTTTTTTTCATCTTTTTCTAAAATTAGGGTTTTCGGAATTTCTTTTTAAACTTTGTTTGATGATTCTTTGTGTTTAAACTTCTGATTCTCGCACATTTATTGACTAATTTTATGAACCTGCTGCAACCCTATCCCATTTGTACTGAAAACCCTAATGTTTGGGGGTTTTCCGTTTGGTTTTTGGATATTGGTACCTCCGACTGTGTTCTTGCCATGGATTCTTGTGACTTCTCATGATTTACTTGTCCTAGCATGCTTCTACTGAATTTTCTTAGTTCAACTTTTCACTGATATTGTGAACTTGTGTTTATACTGACGATTCATGCAAAACTTGTATGCTTCTCTTCGAATCAGTGTCGTTTAACCAAGGGTTTTGTTAAAACTGTGTGAAATCATGACTATTCATGCTCTACCACATTTTATATAAGCATGCTTCTTCTTTCATGACTTTCCAAACCCTTGATTACTCTGAATCCCTTATTTTCTGGTTTAATTTGAACCCTTTCCATTTAACGTTTTGATTCTTACTTCTTTACTCAATTTGATTGAATTTACCTGCCTTAGTTGTTTTCCTTGCCTTGTTTGTATTCTACTGATTATTATTGATTTGTTTCCTTAATTAAACTGATGTGCATTTATCCTTAATTACCTATTCTATACCTAAGCTTTACTTTATTCTTTTCCTTAAATACCTAGCATGTCTACCGTTGGTTGAACTGTCCTTTGATTAAGGGAAGATCTTGCTGATTTATGGGTGACTTCCCTGATTTACTACTCAATTGATCTCTTGCCTTGTTTTGTTATGTTTTCAATTCCTATATAAACCTTCTCTTCTTTTAAGTTCACAACAACAAGAACAAGAGAAAAACACTATTTCAAAACTCTCTTTAAAGCTTTCTGCTCATTCTGTCACTTGTTACTGAACTAGCCGGCTGTAAGCCAAGGCTAGTTATTGCACTACATTGCTCTATACTTTATGTGTCTGCTCTCCTTAACTGGTATGTTCTGATTTAATTACAAGTTTAAAACTCTATGTATTCTCTTACTGCCTTAGTTTACTTATTCCTGTCTATCACTTGGCTTTTTGATATGTAACTAGCATGCTTAAATCCTGTTTTCACTTAGCATATATGAGTACTACCTATTCAACTTATGATTAACATGTCTGATAGCATGTCTGAATTTGGCTCTACTCCATGTATGATTGTCTGTCTGTTTGTTTACCCAATTCCTAATAGTAATCTACTTTGCTAGGTTACTTACTACTCCCTAAGTACTTCTGACCCTATGTTCAATTCTGCCTAGTATAACTATGTTCTCACTGTTTGTTCTATGGCTGTGTGATTGACTCCTAAATCCTATAAAAAATTTGAAAAGGAAATTTCTGTACTCTTGCTATTACATTAACATGTTCTATGTGTCCCCAAGTTCCATACTCCCTGAGTGAAATCTATGTCTGAATGGTGCTGTTTAAGCTATTTGCTGATTTCTCACAAGTCCACTATTTTCAAAACTGTTTTATTACTGATCAACTCCTATTTTTCATAAAACTTCTTTACTTAATTGAGCCCTTTTCAACACTGTTTTTCATATCAGAACCATTTCAAAACTATGTCAAGCACTCTCCACTACTCCTAGAATATTTAGGTTCTGCCCCTCTGGCATGTGTACTGCCTTGAGATCCATGAGATCTCTCTGAACTCTGGCATGTCAGAGCTGGCCTTTCCACACTGCACCCAAATCAGTTATTATTGGAGAAAAGGTCTAGGTATGAGCACTGCCCGGGATCCTTGAGGTCCTTAGGGAACTCTGACACACCTAGACATGATACTGTCTATGGATTTTGGCATTTGAGGCTATTGGAGGCTTGGGAAGTCATTTGGGCCTGCTTCAGGCTCCCTATAGTTAACTTCTTCTTTTTTCTTTATTCGTTTATGTAATTTATTCACCTGGTCTATAATGATTATTTGTAAATAACATTGGGGTGATTAGTGAAATGGGCTGGGTAGTTACATATCTGTAGGGTATCTCGGGTAGATACCATGCCTATAGGATTGTGTTAATGCATTTGCTATGTTTTGCTTTATTTTCACAATGTTAGAAACCATGCCTATAGGATCTAAATGGCTCTGATAAAAGAAATCATGCTTATAGGGTTAAAATTAACTTTACAATTAGATATCATGCCTATAGAGTGTAAAGTGATTGAGTTCAGTTTCTGTTACAGCATATATTTACATTCGTCTCACTAGAAATCATGCTTATAAGTTCAAAAATCAGTTCTTAACAATTAGATACTATGCCTATCGGAATTAAAATCGGTTCTAGTGGAAATCCTGCCTATAGAACTTAAAATCAGTTTAGTTAAACAAATCAGTTTAGTTCATGTTAGTCCATTCTGAATTGGTTTAATCAACTGTCCGTTTCTTCAAATACGTTTTTCTCAAACATTGCCTTAATTAATACTGCTAGAAAACATGTCTATAGGATCTCAAGTTGTTTGTTTTAAAACTGTTCACTGTTTTACTACATCAACGTAGTTATCATGCTCTTAGGACATCACTGTTCTGCGTTTAGGCTAGCCTATAGGGCGATTTTAAATTCTATAACTCTGAAACTGTGTTTTGCTACTTAAAGCTGTCCAGATTTAATAGGTTTAAATCAGTAGGCAAGTTAAATAGGATCTCTCACACATTGTCCTAATTCAATACTGTATAACCCCTGCTCACCTAGATATCATGTTCTAGGATTTTCTCTTAAGTATTTGAATGTTGTTTGAAGACGTGCACTTACTTGTTATGTTTGAGGAGGTAACTGTGAGCCTATAACTTATTTCTTTAAATGCAGTCCTAACTGTTCTTGGTTGAGCCTAGATTTTATCCTTTAAAACCTTAGGAGTCTAGAACTGTCCAAAGAATAGAGGTCCTAAAATACCTCCAAGGCCACGAGGAAGGGACGGGTAGTGCACGCATAGGATATTTTCAAGGTTGCTAGAGCGTTTTAGGCTATGACCAAGGGGAGGGGATTGAGTATAAAGGGATATGATGACTACGCGTTAATGTCACGTGTAACCCCTCATTGTGGAGTGTTTACCGCGCATTGCGTGGGGTGATCCTGTAGGCTAACCAACCTAGGACCCCTCCTTTCCAAATTCCCTTTGCTTAAATTTTACTTTTCTATATGTACGCGATTTGTTCAAGTCTTTCCTTTATTTGAGTCATATAATGTCTAAAATCTGCCCCCTTATTTGCAAATATGTGTTTAAACTGTCTACTGTTCAAAGGACTAATTCGTAAATATAAGTTCGGCCGGGACCCACCCTTGTGGACCGAGAGGGGTGCTTAACACCTTCCCTTCAAGGTTATTTCGAGCCCTTACCCTAAATCTCTGGTATTGCAAACTAGTCTAAGAGCTAATTGCTCAAGGTGCCTAATGCACCATAATCCGTTAGGTGGCGACTCTTCAAAAAACCCAATTCCCAAAAGGAAAAGAGTTACTACCCCCATGAAATGTCGAAACCCGGACTTCTCCCCGCGAGGAGGGAAAAAAAGGAGCGCGACACTAGGCATATAGATATCAAGCATCATTTTATTAGAGATCATGTTCTTAAGTGAAATATAGAACTAATTTTTGTTGGAACTACTGACCAACTAGCAGATATTTTTATTAAGCCATTACTAGAGGACAGATTCTGCTCTTTAAGAGAGTTTCTTGGTATTGTTTGCATTAATCATTAATTTTGGGGTCTATTTTTGCCTAATGGTTAAACCTTGTTGTTTTCTGATCATTAATTGTGCCTCCGATTTCCCTCTCTTTTTCTCTCTTTTCACATTAGTTCAGAGTTCAAAGAATGAAACCCAATCATCACGTCTGTTCACTGTCACCCCTTCTTTTTTTGTACTCAACAGTCAGAACACCCCTTTTAATACCTGAAACCCTTTTCAGTCTCCATCGTCACCATCACCCAGGAACCCTCTCCATAACTTTCTCTCACCAAAAGATCTTCGATGGCCAAACACTCAAAAAATCCTTCTGCCTCTACCAGAAAAAGTACTCGCCCCAGAACTAAACCCCCATCTCAACCTCCAGAACAGGTAGACCTAGGGTCCGATCATTCTGAAGGCTTTGCCTCCTCTCAGGCGGATTTTTTAGACCACTCTCACGCTTTAGGAGAAAAAGCCCTGGGAAAAAGGCCTATGGAAGAACACCCTAAATCCTTTACTCCAAAGAAGCCGAAAATCGATCTTTCTAGTTCTTTAGTCTGATCTAAATTTTTGGGACTCTCCAAATAGGGATTTTTTCATTGCTTTGAAAGACAAGCCAATTGCTCATGGGAGGATAGTCGACCTTGATGACATGGATGCCCTAAATTGCAAGGTAAAAAATCTGTTTGTTCATCAGGGCTGGTCTAAATTCTTCTCTGTTCCCCCTCTTAAAGTCTATGAACCCCTAGTGAGAATGTTTTATGAAAATCTTCGTTCTAGTAAGCCTAATAAGTTGGAATCCTTAGTGTTAGGGATGCACACTGTTCTTGTTTGTGCTATGTTTGATTCAATTTTCTAGTGTAAGTGTTCTGGTTTTCCCATGCTTTTCAAAAATTCCTGGCCTGATGACTTTGAAATCACTTTTGATCAAGCAAAACGGTGTATTGCTGAGTGTCCATCTGATTCTCTTCCAAACCAGTTAGGTCCTAGTGATGTTAGCTTTGAAACTCGTGTTCTAGCCCACATTGTTGCAACTACTCTGCTTCCTCATACTGGATCTTTCTCCACCTTCTCTCAGAGAGATACCTTTCTTGTGTATTGCCTTGTGACAAAACTCAAGATCAAATTGTCCTCCCAGGTCATCAATTTTACTATTGAAAGTGCTGATGATCCCACTAGTTTGCCCTATGGCATGGCCGTCACTCACATTCTGGAGGTACATAATATATCTCCATCCCTGAATTTCCCTTCATCTCTGTCTCAAAATCTTACAATTCCAGAGCATTTGCAAGTATAGGTGTATGTGTGTGAAGGCTCATGGATAAAGAAATAAGAAGGTGAAGTCAAACATGCTCAAATTGATCCAAAACCCAAACCCTTTATTTGCCATCATAGTCCCAGTGTCCCTGACCTTGCTGAGAAACTAGTTGCCATTGACAATCAATTGTCCACCATCAAAGATCTCCTTAATGCTACCCAGTTCACTGTTGCAAATATTGATGCTATCTCAAAAGAGACAGGGTCTGATGTTTCAAAGATAAGAGTTGCAGTTCTCAGAGTTAGGGAAAACGCAGTCAAGGCATTCAAGGAGGTCCCCGACAGGCTTGATGGAGTGACTATCTCAGCCAATGCCAGCTTTGATCAACTAAAGGAGGCGATATGTAACACTCTTACCTATTTCTTGCATCGTTAATGTGGAAGTTTAAGACAATATTTTTGTTGTGTTATTTTAGACTGGATAACTAGTCGTCTGGATAATTTGTTTTTTCTTTATGATGTCTAGACACTATGTTTTGTCATGCCATAACTCTGCTAGCATATCATGTTTATCGTATATCTGATTTTAGTCTATAGTGTGATGTTGTCTTATCCCCTCTTTGCTGATGCCAAAAAGGGGGAGAAAAGATATCTATATTCGTGCAAAATAGTGTAGGTACATCCACTGTAATGTAGGTACATCTATTGCAGGGGAAGTCGACTATGAAGAGAAGCTCACTAAAATAAGTCCCAACGGCACCTCTTGAGGGGGAGTCAGAGATCTAGCAGAAGCAGTCGACTAAAGAATGCACCTACTGAGGGGGAGCCAACTGCACTCATTGAGGGGGAGTAAACTATAGGGAAGTCAACTGATGTTTACATATATTATTTTGTCATCACCATAAAGGGGGGGATTGTTAGGTTTTAGTTTTAATGATGAAAAATTATATAACTGCTTTTGCTATAGGAACTCAAGGAAGCATCCAAGATTGAAGGAATCAAGAGGAAGAAATCAATTAACCATCTGGTCTGGAGATTCGGAATCAAACAGAGATTGATTTAAATGGAAAAGAAGCAATCGAAGATCTTGCCAGATAATCAATCAAGCTGCTATTTTCAAAAGGACCAATAATCAAGGAGTAAAACCCGTGTTATCAAAGCCTGTAGAAGGAAAGCTATTAATGAGGAAGAGCAACGACAAGCTGCTAATTTCGGAAGGACCAACAATCAAGGATTAAAACTCGCTCATCAAGATTTGTAGAAGGAAAGCTATCAATGAACTCTCATCTAGGAAGAGCAACGGCAAATAACTTTATTCTGGGAAAGAATCAATCTCTTTCCAAGGATCAAATCTCTTGGGTTGACAAATCTCTTCAGCAAACGGCCTCCTACAAAGTATTTATACACATTCTTAAGGCTTAGACAAATATACTTTGATCGAACCAAATACCCTCTCTTTGTTGTACTGCAAACAAACATTGTAGCTCTACTAGATCTGTTGTGCAACAAGTTAGAGAAGAAAGAGAGAACAACACTGGTGAGGCATTGTATCAAAGAGAAACAAGTGATATAGGAACTGAGCTATCGGTGTAGATCACACCATTCACTGTGTACTCGAGAAACTTATTCACTTAAAGAGAACTCCCTTGCAACCCAAGGGGACTGGACTAGGATTCACATTGAATCCGAACCAGTATAAAAATACCGATTTAGTTCCTGCATATAATTTCTACATTTTAAATTAAGTCCTTACTGTTATCAAGTTAGTACATCTAGTCGACTAATTAGAAAACTAGTCAACTGGTAGCGATTAATATTTAAAAATAAACAATTCACCCCCCCCCCCTCTTGTACTTTCAGAAAGCACCGAGATCCTCCAACTTGGGAGCCATTGAATGTACAATTTCACTTACTTGATGAGTCATTTTGATAGTTTCAAAATTCATTGACCGCTTCTTTGTCAGAAGATCCTTCATGAACTTTGCATAGTCGGGCATTTGCTCCAAAGCTTCAACTAATGGCACATTGATTGGGAGACTCTTCATCATTTGGTTAAACTTCTTGAATTGGTTTTTACCATTTTGCTTTGCAAGTGTTTGAGGGTATGGAGGTGGAGGCTTAGGCAATAGTGCCTTAGCCTTATGCACTACCAGTTTCGGCATGTCAATAATGTGATCCTTAGACGGGTTCACCTCCTCTTGAGTCTCTTCCACATTATCATCAATATCAATCCAAACCGCATCATTAGATTGCTCAAGATTGTTAGGGATCTCCTTTTCTTGCACTACTTGCTCATCATCCACAAATTGCCTTTGGCTTGAGGTGGGTGCATTCCCACCTTTTCCACTTCTTCTAGTAACGGCCATGGCATACCCCGTGTTGTTCCCGCCCTTTGGGTTCACCACCGTGTCACTTGCTAATGCCCCGCTTAGGACGAGTATTTAGAGCTTGAGAGATTTGCCCCATTTGAACTTCCAAGTTTCGGATTGATGTATTGTGTGAGGCAAGTTGGGCATCGAAATCAGCATTATTCTCTATCATTTGCTTGAACATATTCTCAATACACCCCATTTCATTGTTGGAAGAATTCGGACCATGGGAAGGATAAGAAGGCGGGTTTCTCGGTTGTTGATACATCGGGAGCCTTTGAAAACCCGACCCCTGATTGCTATGATTATTGTTCCATCCCCCTTGATTGTTACCTCCCCAATTTCCTTGATTGTTGCCACTCCAATTTCCTTGATTGTTGTTGTTATACCAATTCCCTTGATTGTTGCCACCACTCCAATTACCTTGGTTGTTAGAAATCCAATTACCTTGATTATCTTGAGGTCGCCATTGTTGTTGATTCAGGCCTTGAGAGTTGTTTATTTGCCCTTGGTAGTTGTTCACATATTACAACTCCTCCTCTTGTTCATTGTAAGATTCATCTTGATCAAACCCACTATCTTCTTGTACATAATTCTCCAGTCGGTTTTGCACTTGCGGACCTTTAGTTCTTCTTTTGTTTACCATCATGCTTACTCCCTCCATGGCATTGACTTGCTTAGGATTTTGCACTTGTTGAAGTTAAGCCTTTGCCAATTGATTCATAGTGGTGGTCAATTCGGCAATGGCTTGCCCATGATCATGCAACTCTTTATGGAGGTGAATCACATTTGCATCACCTTGTGGAACGTTAGCCCAAGACTACCATGCCGATGATGCGTCCACCATTTCATCCAAAATCTCACAAGCTTCCGCATAAAACGTTGTCATGAAATTCCCACCGGCAAGTTGATTCATCGTGCATTGGTTGGTCGTATTGATCCCCCCAATATAAAGTTTGTTGAATCATATTCTCCGTCATGTCGTTATTACGGTACTCTTTGACCATTGTTCTATACCGCTCCAATATCTCATGTAGCGGCTCATTGGGCTCTTACTTGAAGGCTAGAATCTCATCTCTAATAGTAGCCATATGCCTGGGAGAAAAGAATTTGGCAATAAATTTCTCAACCAACTCCTCCCAAGTACGAATGGAATGGTTTGGCAATCTTTCCAATCAATCTAAGGCTTTCCCCCGTAGAGAGAAGGAAAAAAGCCTTAACATTAAAACATCCTAGGAGACGTTTGTTTATTTACTTCCCCAACAAGTGCCCACAAACCCCTTCAAGTGTTTGTATGCATTTTGACTTGGAGTTGGGGGTAGGGGTGGAACTAGGACGTTGTCTTGAGGCACCCAGCCTCTTCTATTTGCTTGAGGTTCAAGAGGAACCTCTTCAACTTGGTCATCCTCAATGTCCACATCCCCCAAAGGCATGTTTCCGAGTTGATCATTGTTGTTCGCCATTATTGTACCTACAATTGATTCACACAGATTAGTAACATGGAAGGAAAAGAAGATATTCCACACACAAACTCAAATATATAGTTAACATCATTTTTAACTCCCTGGCAACGGCGCCAAAAATTGATCACGTCCAAATGTGCGCCTCTAAATAGGTATGACACAGTCGTTTGCAATAATAAAACCCAACAAAGAGTCGGGATCGAATCCACAGGGAGCTAAGATGGGAGTTAGTAGTATATATTCAGAAAGAGTGAGTGAAGTATCTAGATTTCACTTCCACAAATAGGGTTTTGTTTCTACTTCTAAAATTAAGCTAATGATTGCAACTCAAAAGATATGAAACTAGGGAAGATTGTTTTTGAGTGTTTTTCAAAGATATAAAAAGGCCTAGGGTTGTGACAATGACCTAGGTGTTTGCCTAATGGGATAAAGACGTTTATGCTCGTTTTATTAACTGGAGTGTATTATAGCTCACAACACTACGTTGCCCACTCAATACCTCTCGGTCAGAGAGTGGTTATTCCCAATTTGGCTTTCTCAAGATCAAATGGGTATATACCAAAACGGTTATTAAGAGCTCAAGTCGGGTTGTTACTATCTCTAGGTTGAACCCTTTCATTGGGTTAGTCAATCTCTCAATTGACCCAATTCCTTGTTAGCTAAATTAACCTAGACTAGGTCCCTCTTACTCAAGAAGAGACTAAGTCAAATAGGCATGAATCAATGTTTGCAACCAATAATTCAACAAATGAAGCATGAACCAAGCTAAATAACAAGCACCCATTCATAAAAATCATTAAATTAATTACCCATAAGGTTTACACGCTAGGGTTGGGTTACAACCCAAATAAAAATCGAGCTACTCATAGTGGATGTAGAAGAAAACAAAGAAGAAAAGATAATAAAGCTCATATTAAAAAATTAAAATAGAGAAATCCAATGTTGAATCACCAAAATAGGGTAAAGTTTCCTAAAACAGCAAAGACAAACGGCTACAGTACTTGGAATATTCAAAACATGACCTAATTTCGTGAAACTCTTCTATTTATACAAAGCTAACAATTTCGGACAAAAATGCCCCTCGGGAGGCTCGGCGGACGCACAATTCTATGTGCGGTTCGCAGAATTCTTCATCTTGCAGGAACTGGGGTTCTGTGGCCGCACAATTCTTGACTGCGGCCGCGAGGCATCACTTTTGTGGTCTGCTGATTTATCACTGACTGTAGCCGCAACTTTGTCTTCTGCGGTCCGCACCTGTACTTCTGCGGCCGCAAGGCACTTCTTCTGAGGCCGTACAATTCTTGTGCGATCCGCAATCTTGAGGGACATGGAACTTGGGAATTCGCATAGTCTCTGAAATTTTTCCTAGCCCATCTCTTGCGGCCGCACAATTCATGTGTGGTTCGCAATATGCTCAAAAGTCTGATGGGCTTCCCTTCATCATCTGCGGCTACAGATGAAATTCTGCGGTCCGCACATTGTGAACTTCTATGCCTTTTATTGCCTTGAGTTTAGAATACTCCTTTTTGAGTCAGATTTCATCTCGGGAGTCCAACTTCCAACATTCCTGCAGTTTAGCACATTTCATCAGTTTTGGGAACACAATTCAATGCTTTTAGACTAAAACAAAAGCTAAAAGGCGCTAATAAGTAGTCAAAATTCCCACTTATCAAGTATCTCAGTCAAGATTAATGCAAGCTTTGAATGCCTCAAGGAAGCCATATGCAATACCCTTACCTACTTTCTTTGTCATTGATATATGTTGTTGTTTTAGACAATCCTAATTTTTGCTTATGTCCTGGATGTTTTTGGATGCTTGAATGTTTTGCTTGTTTTGAATGTTTTGGATAACTGTAATTATTAAGCCTTTTAAACTGGTAGTACTGCTTAGCCCTATTTTTGAGTGATGCCAAAGGGGGAGAAAGCACCAACTCACTTGCAGGAAAAATTCAAGTTCAAGTCAACTAGCTGGGGAGAAGTCGACCAACTATCTCACATGGAGAGACAAAAAGTTAAGGGGGAGCTGACTGAAGATAAAATAAACAAGGAAGTAAAATGAATTAAGTTATTTTTTTTCATCATCAAAAAGGGGGACATTGTTATATCTATGTTTTTAATGATGGAAAAATAACTTACTTCTACTGTAGGAAATCAAGGATCCAAAGAAGGAGGCCAAGAAAGAACATGGAAGAAATCAAGGATCAATAGATAGAAAGCTAAGAGAAAGAAGAAACCGATAACCTGCTGAAGATCCAAAGCAAAGATTGAGGAATCAATCACGCTCATGAATACGAGCATCAAGGAGAATAAATATTCAGTCTTGATCATTTAAAGTTAAGGGAAATCATATCAGTCAATTTGTATGGAAGATCTGCTGAGAATATTCGATTACGGGCATTCAAGGAAGCAACAGTCATCACGCCACATTTCAAGGTTCAAGTATAGGAAGTTCCACCTTTATTCTTGGAAGAAATCAATTAAGATTCATTCTAAGGATCAACTCCTTTGGGTTTCCCGTCTCCTAAAGATCCGCACATATCAAAGAAGATTCACCCTCAAGTAATATATATGCAATAAAAGGCTCAACAGAAGACACATACTTTTATCGAACCATTACCAATCTTTTTGTTCTACTCCAAATAAGCATTATGGTCTACTCTAGATTTACTGTGTAACTAGTAGAGAGAAGAAAGAAAAAAAAGATACTAAGGGTTGGAGACAAGATTAAGGAGGTCTAGAGTTATGATTTTCCCAGTTGTCGGAAACCTTCCTGCTACGTCTCCTAATTTAGCCTAATTATTCTCTACTGATCGTGAGCACTTCAGGTATTGCAAATCTCTCCCGAGTAACTACAATAATTTACTAGACATATTCAGCCAAACTACGCTAGCTGGCACAATCATACCACTCACTATGACCACGTCAAGGCTTTGTTATTTCTAAAACTACCTATAAACCTAGCGTATTGATTTCTCATATACGTTAGGAGTGATGTTGTTCCACAACTACCTAAATATATACCCTTCCCCAAGAAATAATAATAAATATGCACAGTCAATTGATGGTCATTCAATCAACAGAAATAAGCATGTAGTTGAACAAGTAAAGAAATTCAAAGGCTAAATTATATTCAAACTTAACAAGAATTCATCCTCCAAAAGGTTCCATCAAAACCCTAAATAATAAATTAGCTACTCATAGTAGTACGTGAAAATACAATACTATAATTCATAACCAACAATAGAAAATAGGAAGAAGAAAAGAAAAACTCGTGGTTGAATCGTCCTCCTTGCTCCTAGTGTGTTCTTGCCTCCAAAGATGTTGTGTAACCCTAAAGTAGTGTCTCCTCCTCCAAAGTTATGTAAAAATCATGTTTAGCGTGTATTTATATGACCTAGGTAGGGTGGAGGGTCGTCCAATACAATCCAATCTCGGATAGGAGAGCTGGAATCTGTGTCTGCCTGGACGCGGACTCAGCTTTTGCAATTTTCCAGTTCGCGAAGCGATCCGTGCCTTCTCTTCACTTTGTTGTTTTGTGCCTTCAGGTTTCTCCTTTTTTGTGTTTGTTTTTGTTCCACGCACGAGATTGGACGAGCTCCTAATTCTTTCCATCTCTTCCTTTTTGTGTCAAATTGTCATCTTTTTATCATTTATCATCCAAACTCGTTCCTACACATAAGAAATACATAATGAGCATATTTCACTTCATAAACCACGTAATCTCCCGCGACTCACACAAGAATTAATATGCAAATATACTCAAAAATATGCACTTTTCATCATTTACCACCACCCCACACTTAAACTCTTGTTCGTCCTCGAGAAACTTAAAATTAAGCACGTCGGCAAGCACACTTTTCAAAACATACTCATGCATCCTACCAATGACAATGGTTTATATCAATGCTTAGAACATGTCATAAGGAATCTTCATACTCTCCTCAATTTAAGACCAATGCCAAGACTATTTGAAATATTTGTGTGACTCTTCTAACATTCTAGCCTCAAATATTAACTCCACTGCATTTCTCTTGACTCGCTTCTTGTGCAAACTAAAGATACGAGTTCCTTACCAATCCGTTGTAAAGCATGTTCCCTCACCAATAAAACAAAGAGAGAAATCAGTCCAGACACTCAAATATGAATTCAAGTACAATTTAAGGACTTACAAAATGAAAGAATTCACTCACTCTCGCAAAGAAACTCATGTTCCCCCAAAGCTCGTACCATAGGCTTGCCTGTAATGTAAGTCTCTACTAATTTAAGCTCGCAAATTCTAGGATCAATTAGGTCTTCATGGATTGTAATGTAGGCTAAGGGAATGGTATGATAGATATGGATAATAGTGACTAACCCTCCTAAGCACTTTTAATACAATACACTTTAACTTTTAAGCACATCCTCTTCATGATCACTCAACATATCTGTACGAAATCGTACATAACGTAGCCCATAGACTATAAGCACATCTACATAAGCACTAGCAGACATAAAAGTGAATTGGAGGGATTTTTTTAGTTTGTATTTTCTTTTTCTTTCTTTTTTTAAAAAATCTTTTCAACATCCTCCATAAATTGGTATATTCATCTAGTGGCTCTCTCAATACACACATGCACATTTTGGCTTTTCTATGGCTCCACTCAAAAACTACCCAATCTCTTTTCCTTCTCTTCTAGCGACTTAAGTTCGGAGGTAAAGGTTCAACCAGATTTAATTAAGAACAAACGGGATTCATCTTATAATGTGGATACCAAAGAAAAGGTTTATAGGCTCAAATGGGCTAACAAAGGATAATTTTTTACCACTGGTAGGCAAATAGCTCAGAAGTCAATTAAAGAAATGCCTATATCATTTTCAAGACTCGCAAAGCTTACTTATTTCGTTTCTACTCATACACAGGGCAAGTTCTAGACTAGCAAGGGACGACACAGAGTACAACCAAATATCTCACCTTACACAATGCACATGACTTACTCAGGATGGCTCAGACCCGACTCTCAAGTTAAAGCAACTAGTATAGTCATCATATAATCCAAACACTAGGAAGTAAAAGGAGTCAATAGACGAGCCCAAGCGTCAAAATAAACACATATACTCTCAAGGCATATAGTCACAAGAATAAAGAAGAAAGTATTCAGTGCAAATGCTCCAGCTCTAAGCCCCAACATAAAACATGTCAAAAAGCATAGATACTCAAGTTCATCCCATTCCATTATCAGTATGAAAAAAAAATGAAAAAAAAATTGTTTTTTTCTTTAGACTTTAAACCCTCAAGGAAACTGTCTAGGAAGTCCATCGTTGGGAAAAGTCCAAAACTTTGTGAAAATCCTACTTAAAAAAAACTATTACCCGATTCAAAGAGTCATCCCTTGGAAAAGAGTCGTGGTCATAAGAAAAACCAAGAGGGATTATTTCTACCTAATTATTTTTTTTTAATTATTGTTTTCAAAACATATAAAATAACACAACTAAACTAGCATAGGAATCCACCAAAACAGTCTCTTCACACCACACTTCAAATTATGCATTGTCCCCAATGCACACCCATAAATACAAGAGGGTAAAAGAAACTCCCTGATAGGCTATAGGTCGAAGCATTAGCAGCTCATGGAGTACTCAGACTTCTTTCAGACTTGATTCTTTATACGGGCACCCCACACTTAGTTTTTACCATCTTACTTGCTTTACTTTCTTCCAATGGCTTTGCTTCCTATGCTCCTATAAAATACAAAATCGACATTACAAAAATAAATTAAAAAGAATTTTAATAAAACAGTAAAGCTGGATTGCCTCCCAACAAGCACTTGATTTAATGTCGCGGCACGACGCGAATCACTTTTTGTCTTCATCTCGAGCTTATGAATTGAACCCCCAAGTTTTGCTTCAAGTTTTCGGTTATGCTCCAAGAGTGCTGGAACAAATCTAACTGCCCCAAAAAATAATGTAGCATTCTGCTCTTCTTAGACTTTGCATGAGGTATGTAATCCTAACTTTCTGACAAGAAGAAATCTAGAATGTAGGCACCTTGTTCCTCATTCCTTGACTCCTCAATTGGCTCGGATGACTCTATTTCATATCATCATCACACACAATGTGGAAAAATATTTGGAGTATGGACCAATGCACTCAACTACATGAACATTGGGATTATCAACATCTTCAACACCAATGACACTAGAGTCAACTAAATATGTATCCTCAATGTCCTTGGTTGACTCCAGTATCTCTTCTACAACATCGACATCTTCAAATTTTAGCTGGTTAGAGTGTTGGTGCTCTACTTTGGACCCCTCCATTGACACCTCAATTTCTGTCTCTAATACACATAGCTCATGGCTACTATCCATAATATTAACATGTTGCGCATTAAAAGTTTCAACTAGTTGACTCACTTGAGCCTCCAACTTGCGAATAGTTGCATCTTGCCTTTGTATCCGCAATTGTGTCTCATTATTCTTTTCCACAAGGCACCTTACCATATCCTTGATCTCTTTCAGGTTGTCATCCCCGGGTTCTTTGTTCCTCTTAACCTCACAAGAAAAAGTAGAACCATCATAGTATGGGGTAGGGGAAGGATAAGAATATAAGCACAACCATAAAAGTAAACATCTTGACCACCACACACATTCCACACATAATATTGAGTTGGTGCACATAACTCGCTCTCGAAAATATTTTGATAATTTTGCCATGGGTGGTTTCCTCCACAATATGCATAAGGAGGATCAAAAGTAGAAGTACCAACATCAAAACTCTCATAATTCCGAGATGTCATGTTTCTCAAATCGACAAGTAAAACAAAAAGAAAAAAAATCAAATACTAGAAAACAAAATAAAAGTTCAAAATTGAAACCTAGCAATATGTACACCTATAGCTAAACTGTTAGTTCCCCGGCAACGGTACCAAAATTTGATCACTCCAACTCTAGTCCTAAAAAGGATAAGTGATCGCTATATAACCCGGTTTACAAGTCCAGAGTCGAATCCTACATAGAACTAAGGTTTAGCTACAATTGTTCACTATCACCAAGAAGACAATCTTGAACAATTCCTAAGTTATAAATATTAGATTTTTATGTCTAACTAATTAACTAACAAATTAAAATAGTAAATTAACAACTAAAGTTACTAAGGGTTGGATAAGCAATCGCTGCAAATATAACCCGGTCTAAAAGTCCGGAGTCGAATCCCACAAAGAACTAAGGTTTAGCTACAATTGTTCACTATCACCAAGAAGACAAGCTTGAACAATTCCTAAGTTATAAAATATTAAGATTTTTATGTCTAACTAATTAACAAACAAATTAAAATATTAAATTAAAAACTAAAGATACTAAGGGTTGGAGACAAGATTAAGGAGGTCTAGAGTTATGATTTCCCCAATTGTCGAAATCCTTCCTGCTACGTCTTCTATAATATTGCCTAGTTACTCTCTACTGATCATGAGCACTTCAGGTGTCGTAATTCTCTTCCGAGCAACTACAATAATTTACTATACATATTCTCCCGAACAACGCTAGCTGGAACAATCTCACCGCTCACTATGACTACGTCAAGGCTTTGTTATTCCTAAACCCACCTTTAAAGCTACCATATTAATTCCTCATATACGTTAGGAGTGCGTTGTTCTCCAACAACCTAAATATGTACCCTTTCCCAAGCAACACATAATAAATAGGCACAGTCAATTGATGGTCATTCAATCAACAAAAATAAGCACGTAGTTTAACAAGTAAAGAAATCAAAGGCTAAATTATATTCAAACTTAACAAGAGTTCATCCTCCAAAAGGTTCCATCAAAACCCTAAATAATAAATTAGCTACTCATAGTAGTATGTGAAAATACAATACTAAAATTTATAACCAACAATAGAAAATAGGAAGAAGAAAGGAAAGTCGTGGTTGAATCTTCCTCCTTGCTCCTAGTGTATTCTTGCCTCCAAAGATGTTGTGTAATCCTAAAGTGGTGTTTCCTCCTCCAAAGTTATGTAAAAATCATGTTTAGCGCGTATTTATATGAGCTAGGTAGGGTGGAGGGCCGTCCAATACAATCCAATCTCGAATAGGAGAGCTAGAATCCGCGTATGCCTTCGCACGTCACGCAACGCCCATGGACGCAGACTTAGCTTTTGCAATTTTCCAGTTCGCAAAGTGATCCGTGCCTTCGCTCCGTTTTCATGCTACGCACAAGATTGGACGAGCTCCCAATTCTTTCCATCTCTTCCTTTTTTTGTCAAATTGTCATCTTTTCATCATTTATCATCCAAACTCGTTCCTACACATAAGAAACACATAATGAGAATATTTTACTTCAAAAACCACATAATCTCCGCGACTCACACAAGAATTCATATGCAAATATACTTAAAAATATGCACTTTTTATCATTTATCGACTAACGGGAAAATCAGTCAACTATCTCGTTAAAGAAAAGAACGGACCCCCCCCCCCACACCCACCCATACTTTCAGTATTTTTTTCTAGGCTTAATTTGCTTGTTAGCCGAGTCTTAAAGTGTTTACTAATTCTCATTTAAATCCTTGTAGCCTCACTCTGACAAACACCGGCATTCCCAATTCGCCATTGCCAAGCAGGAGCTCCTTCATTGAATTTTGAGATATTCACGAAATATGTAGGGTACATGTATGTTAATTGCAAATGGCACTTATATTTGCAATGAGACATCACAAAAAACTGAACTTAAATATATTAGCTTTTGAATTTTTATGCAGTAAATGAAGATAGACCACATAATACTTGGAGAACAGCAAATTAAATACACGAAGTAAACATAGTAACTCTTAATGACAATTGATTATTTAGAAATGAATAATTTACGTGACCTTTTGAAAATTTTGCAGGAAAATGTAAGGGGGGGATGCCAATAACTCATGCTAATTCTGGAGTTTGTCTTTTTACAGCTTATTGACGGTAAAATCTTTTTTATTTTAGTTCTCTGAATCTTTTGTATGTATGGCTTTTGAATTACACTAAATTTACTCTGTTTTTACACCTCTTCTGTTTTATCTTCTTGGTATGTATGGTTTTCAATGTCGGGATACGTATGGCCTCTCTGAAGCAGTTCATCAAATATTGGGCTCGTGACATATATATATATATATATATATATATATATATATATATATATATCAAAATATTTTTACAATGGCCAAGAGGCCTTGACTAAAAAGAAAATAATACAAAAAAGAAGAAAAGCAAAAACATCTGCGAGGCATCTAAGTAGCCTGGCCCTCACTAGAGCCGCCTCATTACCGGGACCATCAGGGTCTTCTCTGCCCTCGGATCCGCCGGGACCCTCGGAGTCTTCTTCTTCTTGCACGGGGTAAGCCAACTTCTTGGCCTCAGCTCGAGCCCATTATCACTTACGATCTCGGCTGGCAAATCGAAACCCCGAGCATGAACCTCTTCGAGGGCCTCCCTTCGGGACTGCCGCTTCTCATACTCAACAATGTCTTTCAAGTGGTCATGGGCTCCCTCAGCTTTGGCTCTATACCAGGCCACCATCTCGTGGGCTTCGAGCTTGGTTCAGCTACCGACTTGGCCTTTTTAAGCTCCTTAGCAAGGGTCCCCCGATCGGCTACAATCGAGCCTAGTTGAGATTGGAGCTCCTCGGCTTTCTGGGACTGTACCTTAGCCTTCTCCTCATCATTCGAAGTTGAGCATCTGCCGAGGCCAATAACTCCCGGGCGATTTCCTTTTCCAAGGCCAAGTGGTCCATTTTTCCTTTTCACTCTTCGGCCTCGACCTTGATAACGTCCATCTTGGCCCGAAGCTGGACGATCCGATCAATCTTCTGTTGGACCTACGGGTTCTGACTGTTAGTCACTGTGTCTAGCTCCTCGTCTCTAACTTTAAAGAATTTAACCTGTTCCACCAGGTCGGCGTGTCCTTTCTGAGCCGCGTCTAACTTGGCTCGAAGGCTCTTAACCTCTTCTTCACGTTTCTCACTGAGAAGTTTGCACATATCTCTCTTCTCGATGAGCTCTCTGGCTTCAGCCTCAAGTTGCCTCAGTTCTTCTCTAAACTAGAGGAAAGTCTCGTGGTAAAGTAACGAGGCCTGCAAATATAAGAAGATGTTAGGATCACCAATAACCAGAGTTGAAAAATGAAAAGGTGCGGTGACACCTTACCCGGTTGAACGCATGTTGTGCTTCGTTGAACAGGCATGGGGAATCCACCTCATTCATTTTTGCCTGGTCGGCTTCGGTCACCAGTCACCAGGAGGTAACTAGCTACCCCAACAGGTGCGGAAAGAACCCGGGCATTCTCCAAAACGGTGATAATGATCGACTGATTCCGATCAGGATCTACACTCGGGACAGGGAAGCGGTTGACTAGTCTTGGGATCGAATTAGATCCACCTGCCCCCGAGGGCGGACTTTTCCTCAGTACTTCTAAGTCACCCAATCCAGTGACATCCTCCGTGGCAGTGGAGTCCACGCCATCAAAAAAGCTTTGAAGGGGATCGTCCACTCCATAGACCCCTTATTTGACCGCTCCGTTATTGTTTGAGCTTCACCAAACATCAAGTCCGTGAACGAAGGAGATCCCATTATGTCAATGACATCGGGTGGGGAAAACAGGCATCTTGAGGGTTCTCGACCCTCACTGTTGCATCGACCTCTTCAATTTGGGGGGGATTGGCCCCTGTTGTTTCCCTATCGGTTGACACCCGTTCCTTAGGAACCGATGGCTCTTGGTTCACTAAAGTTTCGTCCTCCTCAGACTCGTTCCGGAGCTGGTGGAGTAAGTCCGAGTCAAGCACTCGGGAGCTGGAGGTTTTTTTTTTTGCTTACGGACCAACCTCCTCCTTGGTTTCTCATTCTCCCAGCTCAGGGAGCTCGGAGCCCTCTTCCTCTTCTTCTCTTTGGCCTCCCCCAGAGCGGGAGACTCAACGGGAAAGTCCTCCTCACCAACCGGAGGCCTAAGCTTGACGTCCTTAGGCAAACCTGAGAAAGAAAGTAAAGGGAATAAGAACTTGATAATAAAAGGAGAGGCCTAACACAACCTGATCGGGAAAGTGATCTTACCATGGGAACGGGCCTCCCAACGGCCCTTCGAGAGTTCCCGCCACGAGCGCTCAGAGTAGGGCATTTGAGAAACGATACCCTCGACCCGCTCCTTCAGTCGAGGAACAGCATTTGGAACCCGAGCAACGGCTGCACCACCACAAATACCAATAAGAAAAAGAGAAATAAACATAAAATCAACATTCAAAGGAAAGTTCCACTTACGTCTTGTATTCTAGTTCTCAGGGAATGGCATGCATTCCGCCGGAATCAGGTCCGAAGTCCTCACTCGTACAAAATGACCTTACTAGCCTCGATCCCGGTCCTTGTGGATACTAGAGAATGGGGCTTTGCTGGCCCGACACACAAGCTTTATCAACCCCCCCCCCCAGAATAGTCGGGGACTGTAAAGACGAAGTAGGTGATCCACGATGAACTGACAGTCGTCAATTCTTCTCACGAAGAACTGGAGGAGGATCACGATCCTCCACATTAATGGATGGGCCTGACCGAGGCATACCTCGTACCTATTGTAGAAGTCTATGATGACCGGGTCCACTGGTCCCAATGTGAATGGATAAGTCTAAATACTGAGGTATCCCTCGACATGGATGGTAATGGCCTCCTCGGGGTCGGGGACCACTACGATTTTATTGGCCCCTTTCCGAACCGTAGGGAGGATCTCTTTGGTAATCGAACAGATATATCTTGAGAAATCTTTGCACCGACCCGGTACGGAAGAAGGTTTTTCAACTTTGAAATCATTATTTACTAAGCATCCCCCGAGGACGAACATTTTCAAGAAAGGAAGTTGATGAATTAGACTTCTTGTCTTGGGAAAAAGACGGGTGAAAAGTTTTGCAAAGGACCTTGAGTAACGGGGGTAAAAAGCACTCAAGATTATTGAAATTCTAAGGGTACGAGGGTAGGAGTTCTGATAAAAAGTAAAAATGAGCAAAGGAAGAGGTATTTACAGCAGTTAGGCGACGTTTCGCGTCCAGGGATAGCCGACCGGCGGCCGACATGCATTAAATGCCATTACAACATGACTGACGAGACGTTTTGGGTCTTTTGTCGTTTCGGCCGCGATGTGTCGAGGTAGGAATCGGAAGTTCATGTCGTTTCTCATCATTTAACCTCTGAGAAACGAGGGGACTCTATGTATACGGGTAAAACCAAGCTCATGATGCATCTCGACTTCCGACAAGATAAGCCTGGCTCGAGATGTGCTGGAAAGGGAACAAGATCAAGCCAAAAGTCCCATCGAGCCAGAGCCCGGGGANCGGCTTTTTAAAAAAAAAAAGGAGACCGTTGGACTTTAAGAAAAAAAGAGTCGTTGGCTCTTCAAAAAATAGTCATTTTGATCCCAACTAATTTTTAATTTCAAAATTTTTATTATTATATTTTTTTTCTATTTTATAGTATAAATACCCCCTCATTCTTTTATTTTCTTACAAAATCAATATTATTCTATCAAAATCTCTCTCTATTTTTCTTCAATACTTGCTACAACTGTTTACTTTATAAAATAAAAAAAATAGTGAAAAAATTATGAGTTTGCTACTATTGCTTAATTTATTCAAATAAAATAGTCAAAAAATATTGAGGTTGTTAGAATTGTTGATGTTGGTGAATAGAAGTCTTCAAGCCTTCAACGATAATCAATTTTCAACAAGTTGTTCGTCAATTCGGTAAACTCGTTCCAACTCTTATGTCTTAATATTATAGTTTTGTTTGTTTCATTTTGTTGCTATTACTTGATTAATTAAGATGTCTTCCATAAGAAATATTTGTTGGCACAGTAAAGGTAAGAACAAGGCAAAATCTAAGACTGGTGAAACTAGTGGTACCGCTATTCCTCTTCCCACGCCACCGGCTCCCCGATTCAAACCTCGTCATGCACCTACTATTCTTGATACCAATAAATTTTATTATAATTTACCGATACTGAATTTTGCCATAATATTGCACCCGGTAATTTTTTAGACCATGAATTAATGAATGCTCTCTACACTAATGATTATACTACTATTAATGAAAAAGATGATGCGGAAATTGATTTTGATGAAACTCAACCGGACGATGACACACCCACTAGTCATGCTCCTAATGTTGACCCAACTAGTGATAACGCTACTAATCCTAATGATGACCCAACTAATACTCTCGTTACTGCCCTACTTTTTCTAGAGAACCTACCAAACGGACGAAAATATTTGTTGTTTGGCCATTTTTTGCTCAACTAGTTGAAAAAAGTAAGGTTAAGTGTAAAACTTGTGGTCTAGAGTTAGCTTTTAAATATGCACCAATGCGGTCGGGGATGGGGAGTTTGGCTAGACACATAGCTAAACACCCCAAGGATAATGCCAATATCTTCGTATAAAAGCTCTGGCCGAGGGGAAAACTGCACCTAGTCCTGTCAGACTGATCCTAGTGGTACTGGTTCAAATCAATTTCAACCGGAATTAACATTGTTACCAGTGATATTTTATATTATGATCCAAGAAAAAATCGGGAAGCATTGGCAAAATTGGTAACTGTTATGTGTTGACCCTATAGTTTTTCCTCTAGCCATGCGTTTGTGCATTGCATTAGAAAAATATCCTACTTATAAATATTTTCCGCGCACAACCGTAAAGAGTGATACTTATTAATATAAGCATGAATATGAACAACATTTGCACTACTTATTTACTCATATAAATTGTCGTATTATTATTACAACTGATATTGATAGAAGTAACAATGGCTGTGATTACCTTACCGTTACATGTCATTGGATTAATGAGGCGCATAACTGCTTATAGAATAATTGTTTCACGGCACACAGGGCAGTTTACTGCTAGCACAGTTACGGATATTTGCAGATATTTTTACATTAGTGATAAAATAATATCGGTTTCAGTGGAAAATGCTACTAATAACACCAATGCTATAGACTTGCTTACCACTATGTTAAATCCTGCATTTAGTAATATTTTTCATGTTAGATGTATTTGTCATATTTACCATTTAATTGTGGGTGATGGTATGAAAATTTTAAATATTCAAATTGAAAATGTTAAAATGGCTCCTAATTGGCTTTTTCTCTCTTACCGTAGAAGTAGACTTAGAGAATATCTTAGAAGGTGCGATGATTGTGGCCTAAGAGAAAGAAAGGTTCATAAATCTTGTCTAACTAGATGGAATTACATGTATGAAAGTGGTGTTATTGCATATGACTATAGAAAACCCATAAGTTCAACGTTTAATGCACATGTAAGTGATGGTGACGATTACCTTACGAATAGGGATTGTGCTAATGTTAAAATGCTTGTTGATTTTTTAGGAAAAGTTCATATTGCTACAAAAGAATTTTCGGGGCAATATTATCCTACTATTTCTAATTGTTTGATTTATATTGCAGAACTTGCAAATTTGTTTGCTCAATTTTCATAGGGTGGGAAAATTTATGAAATTCTATTGATTTTATGAGAATGAAGTTTAAATTTTTTTTTTCGTATTCCCTCTATTTATGGTGTTGCTAATTTGTTAAATCCTTGTATAACATTAGGATGTCCTCAATTTTGGTATGAAACTGTTTATAAGGGTTTAGCACTTGAAGATGATGAGGAGCCTAAACTTCCGGAAGCAATAGCATCAATTAGAACAAACGCTGAAACTATTTGTAATGCTTATCAAATTGCATTAAATCAGGCTAGACCAAATGTTCCACCTTCTTCTTCTGATTCTCAATCTTCTAAAAGAACTGCGGGGGTAAGAAGACTTAGTGTTTGTAGTGTTTGGGCGGGGGTTTAGGGGTTCTTTTAGTTCTAGTAGTAATGATTTTTCACAACTAAATGAGCTTGAAGTTTATTTGTCGCAGAGGCTCGAGGAAGTGAATCCCGACGGCACCTTTGATATTTTGCAATGGTGGAAGGACAAAGAAAAATATTTTTCGGTTCTTCAAGGATGGCTCGAGACATTTTAACTATTCAAGCTTCAATAGTGGCATCGGAGAGCGCTTTCAGTCAAGCAAGACTTCAAATCAGTGATCACAGACAGTCTATGAGGGATAGCTTGGAAAACTCAGTATTTTTCAAAGATTGGATCCGTTCAGAAAGAAAAAAATTTGGACTTGTTGAATCACAACCAGAGATAGACGAAGTTTATAAAGAAATGCTAGTTGAACTTGCTGAGGATGCTGCTTCGTCCGACAATGGAAGCGGTGATGAACAAGCTACTTTGCCGCCACCACCAACAAAACTTTCTCCGAACCTTGAATGATTTATGAAGTTTATAAGAGATAGCTATGGAAATTAATTGCAAGTTTTTAGAATATGTTAAATATCATATTTGCAAGTTTGTTTTCCATCACAATAACTTGCAAATTAGGAGTTTAAATTTGAATTCAAAAATTAGTATGTAACTTGAATTTTTGACACTTTTCGATTAGTTCCTTTTTCTTCTCAATGGTGATATTAGCACCTTGTTATGCTCATTTCATAGCGGAAAGGAAGATTAAGAAAGATGTTGTCACGCTTTTTATTGCTATAATAAAATTACAAGGCATTGTTTTGAATATTTTTTACAATATATTTGTCCCTAAATTTCAATTCAAAAATTAGTATATAACTTCTATGCAATTTGCAAGTCAAACGGTCCCAAAGGCTATTTGTGAAAATTAGTTGGACCAACGACCATAATTTGAAAACTTGCAAATCAGGGTTTAAAATTCTATAATAATACTACAAAGCATTACTTTAGATGGTTTTTTTAACATCTTTTACTCTCTAAGTTTTAAATAAAGAAAATCAATTGTTTTTTTAATAGCCGTTGGGCCCATTTAGCACGGTCAGTTTTAAATAAAGAAAATCAATTGTTTTTTTAATAGCCGTTGGGCCCATTTAGCCCGTTTGGACCGTGGGCCTGAACCATTTAGCCCGAGACCATGAGCTAGTGGGCCCAGACCCAAGCTGTTCCTACAAAAAGAACGTTTAGCCCGGGACCGTTTGAACCGTTTATTTAGGGACCGGACCGGGACCGCAGCCCGCGAGACCGGCTTGTTTAGCCCGTTTGCGGCCCGGCCCAACCCACTTGCCGGCCTTAATTACACCTAATTACTTGGTCAGACAAACAAGTTAAAACTGTATAATTACACCCAATAACACCAAAATTCAATTAATGGGTGGCTTTCCAAACAGGCCCTAAAAAATTGCTTGTAATTTTATCTACCATGTAATTATCACAAACTGCAGAACTCTTGACCAGGGATTGACTGCAGAAGCGATTTATTAGAACACAGATTTCTTCTTATACGTGTATGTATACAATATTGGTTATAGCATGAAAAGATAAGGTAACACACAACAAATACAACAAAATAGAAAAGAAAAAGACAATCTGTAAACTTGCCGTATGAGAGGCAGATTCATCTATATTGGTGGATGGGTTTTGGGTTCCAGTAAGATCGGTCCCAGAGGAGGTGCTTTTAATTTCAATATTACCGCTCTGACTATATATTGTTCACCGCAAAAGCAGGGTCACAAAAATCAAAACTTGGACATTGCAATTTGCTTTTTCACTTTTCCTTTTCTTCCATAAATTGATCTCTGCTCTTGTGTACTTTTCTGCAGCAGATTCAACTACTTCATTCCTATCACTTGCTTCTGAAGGGTGTGGTTTATACCAATGAGCTGCTTAAACAAAAATGGAGCCATGATATGTTTCCACAAATTGGACATAGTGATACTTTTCAACAAAAGCAAAAGGTGGAAAAAAGTAGAAATCAAGTGACAGCAATACTCTAATTAGGTACGGACAAGTTGCCAGAAAGAATAGATCAATCGAGAAGAATTAGAAGAAAGAATATACACATGCAGTAATCAAAACTTGTTTCTCCAAGAGGTAATACAGCAATTATCATGATCTTGATGCATATAATGCTCTACGAGATGGCAGCAGCAGAATGCAAAATATACCTCAATGAAGTGAAAATTGGCCTGACTCGTTCAAATATCTCTTCCTGAGTTCCAGTACCATCGACCTGCATTCATTTTTTGTGAAGAAAAAGTGATACATGAGCAAGTTGCTTGGTTCAAGCTGAACAGGATACGCCAACAGAAACCACTAAAAATTATATAGAACCTTTTTCTTAACATGAAAGGGGAAAAGGGGGAGAATAAAAGGCCTCGTCAAGCAGAAATTTTCAACATTTTAGAACAAGTTGTCACCATAGGAAAGAGTACCTTGTAAAGCTTTCCTTTCTTGGCATAGTGGTTGACTACAGGAAGAGTTACAGCTTTATATACTTTTAGGCGCTCCTTGACTGTATGTTCATTATCATCAACTCGCCCCTGAAAAAGAAACATTATATCACCTTTTCCTCTTCAGGACATACCTAAAACATAAAAGCAGTATTAACATCACCTCATTTCGGTTCAATACTCGTTTGACCATTACTTCTTCAGGGCAATCAAAGAAAAGCACAAAGTTTGGTTCAGCACCAATCTGCATTCACATCTAACTTCATAATCTTTAAAATCAACGACAGCATCACTGACTTCGCAGTGCACCAGGTAAACTGGAATGAAGTTCCTTTAAATAACAAAACATGGCTAGAGAATATCCAGTTTAACTGATAATGCTCATTACATTTAAAGACTAGAGAAGCAAAACATTTCATCAAAGGAACTTACAATCCTTTCATACGCTGTTCGGTTCTCTTCACTTCTTGGAAAACCATCAATTAGAAACTTACGATTTTCAGCTGATTCAATAGCCTTTCGAATCAGCTTGACAGTCACCTCTGATGGAGCGATACTTCCTTCCCTCATTAACTTTTGAATCATGGCACTGAATTCAGATGGAAAGATATTACAAATTTTTGTGGGACCTGAACTAAAAATTCACAATGGGAAATGTGGAATTCATACCCCTCCTCAGTGCTGGAATACATCTCTTTCCTCAATAGATCTCCTGCACCTATGTGTTCGAACCCAAAAGTTTCAGCAATCTTCAGGCATTGAGTACCTTTACCACTACCAGGACCACCTAAAAGGACAGCATAACTGCTCAGTAATTCCATATTTTACCCCAAAAATCTAGAAAACAGTACATGCAACCGACATTTTGTCTATTCCCATGTATACTCACATGTAGAACTATTAGCTGAAAAACTGCCATTAAGGGGGAATGTACGTACTAGCTTCTCCATAAACATAAAACAAGCCGATATTATATGTTATCTGCAACGGGACCTATATTTATCACTTCCACTACAAACTAACAAGAATGAGATGAAGGTTGACTTTAGTGAACTCGACAAACTTTTGCTCACGAAAGAGTAAAAAAAACTGACATAAAGTTGCAACATATATGCTTAAACACTGTTTTAAACAAAAATTAAGTGATTATGAGCAACCTGACATAATAAGCAATATGACAAATTATTGTTGGGCTAAGCCAGCCCAAAGATATTCTTAACATCGTGTGATGTTGTCTGTTCTGGATTAAACCCTCACGGTTTTCCTTGAAAGACCTCACACAATTTAAGAGTATCCCTACACCTTATAAGTAGGTTCTTGTTCTCATTAACTACCATTGTGAGACTTGTTATACAACCAACACTCCATTCCAATATGAGTGTCCTAATCAGTATCATGAAAATGTCCACTTTGCCATAAAGAAATCTCTGTACCTTATTATCTTTTGCTTAATGTTATACATGATTAAATGAGAACCACAATCAAAATTCTCAAAAGAAAGCTGGTGGTGTTCCACCGGCCGGCCCATCCCAAAGTCCAACTACGAGTTTTTTAACTACAACAACTTAAATATACGCTATTAAAGCTGGAATTATCGCGGCTGCTGGCACCAAAATTGCCCTCCAATGGATTCTCGTTAAAGGATTTAGATTGTACTCATTCCAATTACTAGACTCAAAGAGCCCGGTATTGTTATTTATTGTCACTACCTCCCTGTGTCGGGATTGGATAATTTGCGCACTGCCTTCTTTGGATGTGGTAGCCGTTTCTCAGGTTTCTTGTTCTTATTAAAGAAATCTCTGTACCTCATTATCTTTTGCTTAATGTTATACATGATTAAATGAGAACCACAATCAAAATTCTCAAAAGAAAACTGGTGGTGTTCCACCGCCGCCCATCCCAAAGTCCAACTACGAGTTTTTTAACTACAACAACTTAAATATACGCTATTAGAGCTGGAATTATCGCGGCTGCTGGCACCAAAATTGCCCTCCAATGGATTCTCGTTAAGGGATTTAGATTGTACTCATTCCAATTACCAGACTCAAAGAGCCCGGTATTGTTATTTATTGTCACTACCTCCTTGTGGGATTGGGTAATTTGCGCGCTGCCTTCTTTGGATGTGGTAGCCGTTTCTCATGCTTCTTGTTCTTATTAACTACAGTGGGACTTTGTTCACACAACCAACAACTACTTTTAGACTTATTCTCTTCATTCCAATAAGAGTGTCCTTATCAGTATCATGAAAATTCCACTTTGCCATAAAGAGATCTATATTCCTCATAATGAACCGCTATCAAAATTCTCAAAACTAACTGGTGGTGTTCCATCCCCCTCCTAATCAACTCCCCTCCCCCCCCCCCCCCCCCCCCCCAAAAAAAAAGAGATGAAAAGAGATACAACAAATACTTTAGCAAACAATATTGGAATGAGATGATTTGAATGGAGAACCGTGGTAGGTGAGGATTCATATAGTAGGCCTCGACTTGTTTGGGACTGAGGCATAGTAATTATTATCAACAACAACAAAAAAGTAGCACGATCTACTCCGAGGTCGGAGAGATACCTATCTCAGACTAGCTACAATTGAGAAAAGATTTAATTGGGATAATCATAGAAGAGATGAATCAGGGGTGGAGCTATAATGCTCCTTACAGGTTCGGCAAAACCTAGTAACTTTGGCCGAGACCCTCTATTCAGTGGCGAAGCCACATGGTCACAAGGGCTTCGTCGAAAAATTGCACTGTGTATATAGGTAAAATACTATGTTTTAGAGGTATATAACATGTATTGAACACCCTTTGTCGGAAATCTTTTTTTCACTTCTTTTAAATTTGAATTCCCTTGAGAAAATTTGTAGCTTCACCACTGCCTCTATTTGTGTTAGAAAATATATGTATAAATGATCTGTTCAGAATGTAGTTAGCAGCCTTTTCTAGAATCCAGAATCCATAAACTTAAAATTCTAGTTCAGCCTCTAAGATATTAACCAAATTCTGACAAGACAAACTAGAAAAAAATCAGTGTCTGAATAATGCAATCTAATAGACTAAAAGGTGAATTTAGTTACCCAAAACAAAAGCGACAAAAGGGCTATTTCTTGTGGAAGAGCTTTCACTTTCTGCCTACACGCGTAACAAAGGGAAGAAAAAAAAAACAGAGGAGTCAATAACATTTCGTAGGAAAAATAATTCACTGTAAGAAATGCTAAAAAATTCCAATAGCGGGGAAAAACAAAAACAAAACGAATTACCGGGTTGAGGATTTCAGCAGAAAATGCTTGATAAATCTTCAGCTGATCAGCTCTTTTCACCTATTTTACAGTAGATAATAATATCCAGAGAAATTGACAACAATATTGAGAGGTTTGCAGCAGCAAAGCCAAAGAGATTAGATCAATTGTAGTAAAATACATACCTGGTGAAAATGAGAAAAGAAGAGAGGGAGTGAAGTCAAACGCCTCCTGTACATCTCTGATCCTCCTATTCCTTTTCTTTTTTGGGAAAATTTTGGAATGATTCTCTCTCTCTCTCTCTCCTGGGTTTGGATTTCAGTGTTGAAAAAGCACGTCGAGTGAAGTGAGTGAGTCACATAAACAATACCTGTGCGCACGTTAGAGTCCCATAAACGCTGCAACAGTTGTCGGGACCGTTTCCAAATCGGGTTTGGGTCCCGCCGCTTCTTCAATGATTTTTTGAGTTTAGACTTTATACCTAAGGCCCTAGGGTTATAATCGTAACCGATTGAATCAAAATCAGCCTTAGGATGTCTATTGTCTCCTACTGAAAAGACCAAAAAAAGTAATCTTTAAGTAAGTCTAATCTAGAAAAGTTTCTAAGTTGTCCATAAAATTGTTTTCTTGCACGAATTACATTGAATGACCTTAGAGCTGTTATTGACAAATTACTACTAAGTTGAATAACCTTTTTCTTATTAAGTCGGTATTCTATGCCTAATCTTAAGTTACTAACAAATTACTTTCTCTTTTGTTCTTTTCTTTGTTAGGTAGTACTTCAATACCTCTTAATCCCAATATCAGTCTGGTATGAGTTTGATCAAACTCAAACTTGGTTTGCTAATAAAGTGAAATTAGGTTTTTGCATTTTGTGAAGTTTATTAAATTTTTCCAAGTTTTGAAGTCCTTTTAGTCACTTTTGGAAAAAGGTACTAGCTTTTAAAAAGCTCTTTTTTGCTTTGGCAAAATTCATGAATAACCCCTTAAATTTAACACCAACTGCCAAGTAGACACTTTAATTTTGCGTAGTAATTAGTTAGGCACCTTTACTCGGCATAAATGATGTATTCATGGTCACTAACAAAATTCAAGTATTTATCTGATATTTGGTGCCAAATTTAAAGAGGCATCTATGACTTTCGCCTTTTTCTTTCGTAGTTTCTTAGGGAAGAAACGGAGTGAAAGTCTGAAAGATTTTATAAATATTTACGAGATTCATCGCGTTAATTTCCCTTTATGTCTTGGTCTAATTCGGTCATTCACGTTCTCTTCGAAATATTGCAAAAATAAGAAATTAAAAATAAAAAAAATAAAAATAAAAAAACAGAAAGACGTCAACCTCTACCACTTACCATTGGAACAACCAATTCTAGGGGAAGAAGAAAAAGAATATCAAGATGAGTATCTAACCAATAACTGTTAAATAACTAATCTCAGCAAATGTGTTTTGCTGCAGTGACAATCAGGAATCAGATAGTACTATATTAGTTGGAAGAGTTTCTGGAAATTACAGTGATTGCTCCCTTCAACTCCAGTGGAACTTCCAGCTTCAATCAAGAAAACGTTCTTGGCAAGGGAGGAGCAACTTTGATGGCCTCCAAAACTGATTTGGTTATGCCTTTTTTTTTTCTTTCCCCAGAATTCGGTTATGGCGTTTTGATATTCAATTTTTAGAATCTAAACTTGGGCTTCCCAGTAACACGGACAAACTCAGGAACACCAGAGAGATGTCTACTATTTGGACAACCAAAAGCCTAGTCAGCGGTTCAATAGCCAATTTACCCTGAAGGCCTGAACACTGATAAACTGCAAAATTTAACATACTTAAGACCACTTATATACAAAATCCCTGACAAAAGGGGTTGAGGAGAAGAGAAGGGTGCAATTAAGTGGCATCTACATATTCTCCACAGCATTTGACATCTCTTAGGTCCTCCTGAATGTCAACGCGGTACAATCTGCTGCACAATCCTCAATTTGGCAGGAGGCAGAGGATTTAACCAAATAATCATCTCTTCATCTGGAGGCCTTAGCTGAGGTGGAGGATAGAGCCTATTCCACATGATGCCATCACATTTCTTTGTGGAAAATGTCGCCGGCACTTAGAAACAAAGTGAGGCACCATGTAACTGCGGAAGTAGTAAACTCTTTTTCTCAAGGAACAGATGGGTTTTCAGCTTCCTCTGATTCTTTAGGAGTCTTTCCGGCTAAATCATAATTAATAGAAGCCAGCTGTGACAAGTTCTGGAAGCATCCAAAGAAGAAAGAGAGAAGGCAAATGAGATAGAGAGAGGAGTATGAAGAACAGAGAGAAGAGCTCATATAGTAATCAAAGCTATCGTGTCCACGAGTGTCTCTCAAACTACAGCAAGACTTATCAGGTCAAATGTGCTTGTCAATACTCTAGCATTCATCACAAAAGAGATGTAAAGCAACTAAACAGAGATAACATCATCTTCATGTAGATTACTCAAACAATAGGATCATAGCCAGGCAGCATTTCTTACCTTAAATGAAAAATTACTGAAGGAGTAGTTCACATTCAGGGCAGGGGTACCAAACTCTGCTAGATTACCGCATTCATCTCCCTGTCATGACAAATTATGAGTTAGAACAAGATAACAACAACATATACCAGAACTTTGTGGGTAGAGTGATGTTATCTATTTTGAAATATCAGAGGGTCAAAGGGCAGACAGGTTTAAACCGGTAATCCTTCTGTTAGAAATCCAGGTGGCCCAGGTCGTAATTAAATTTTAGTTATAGAAATGCTCTGCAAATTAGAGAAATTTATACCTCTTCATCCTGTAGATTGCTGTATGAACTACTGCTACATGAGGCACTGCCACTCTCACTCAACTCATAAAAATCACTACCTCCATTGACATTCTCATCTTCTGGATTCCAAATGTAACGGCTCATAAAATAGCTAGTGTCATGTGCATCAGCAGACGGGACAAACGTAGCCTGTCGACAATTAATTATAGCATTAAAAGTTCCTCCTGACCGAATCCTTTTTTTTGTTGGAGGAATGGAGAGAAAGACAGAAAGAGAAAGAAACCTTTTGCCTTGCAAGTGTGTCCCAGTTGATATCCCTGAAGAAAAGATGTCGCTTTACCTGTTAAAATAAAGAACGTAAAAGGGAATAAACTTGAATTTTCTTTTACATTTCATAGTTTAGAAGTGGCTGGATTTCAGTGTGACTTGGTAATGGGGAATTTTTACCTCTCCTGCCCCTGTTGCACCTAACCTTTGAACTGGGTTTTCGTTCAGCAACCTAGAGAAAGCCAAAATGAATTTAAGCACAGAAGTAGACTTTTATGAGTAGTATAGATTATTCAGTCATGTGAAACAAACTGGAAAAGATCAACCTTTATTTTTGTAATTTTCCTAGAAAGCAAATAATAACTCCCACGGTAAATGAAAGGGATTTTGTTGGCTTTTGCGAATTTTGAATCACAAGTATTCCTGATAATTACTTAAAACCAAGACTTTTGTTCCAGGACTTACTTGTTAATCAAGTCATATGCTTCCAAGCTCATTTCTTCTGGTATCTTAGGCCAAGGTATGTCCCTGTTAATGATATTGTCAAAAATTTGCTGCAACAAAATAGAAGCGCTTGATATTAGGTTATGCCACATGTTTACACATGCATAACAAAATTGTTTAACAAATTTCCTCAAAAGTTGAAGAACAAATGATTTCTATCTTAGAGAAGTTGCCCAATTGGAGCAAAGAACAATTTTCCATCCACAGAAAAGTCCTTTTTGCAAAACTCAAATAACATGCAGAATAAATAAATAAAGTTAAAAGCATCTTGGTTTTTAAATAGGTTCATAAAATTAATATAGCTGCACCAACAGAATGGAAAGAAACCTAAGCACCCCTGAGAAGTAATCTGGGTTTAGTACAATAGGTCATAATCCAAGAATTCAATCTCCGGAAAAGCAAACTGTTCCACATTGATCATTCTTAACAACTAACACACCTTTTAAAGCATTCAAAATGAATTGTATTACCGTCGAGAATGTATGACAAAATTAGCACAACGTAGTCAGTGCAACCACTTATATAACTCCATGTTACAGAATACCAGAATTGTCAACCTAAGAAAACAGGATACTCAACTTTAAAGAACCACAATCGACGTGGATATTCTAACTGGAGCAGCTCATTTGTTCTTATTAGACATGCACACATGAAGGAAGACATTAGTTACATTGTGGCCTTTCAGAATCATAAACATCATCACTAGTATGTTATAACCACGGAATGAACACTCTCATCCACATCTAACATATTTCTCATCATCAACAATAATTTTTTATGAAAATTAGAGAGGAGGTTCAGCATAAAATTTGAAAAAAGATGCACACAATCATCAGAGTTCATGCTTCAAGTCAACCTATCTGTCACTACAATGAGGATGAATCATCCTGCAGAACTACAAATCTGTCATGTCCATCTTAGCGGGAAAAGCAGGCTAGATTTAGCTGTTAGTCTAAAAGTTGCAAAAGGAGAAAAGGAAATCCTGGTTAAGAGGAGTTGTTAATTAATTAGTGCATCTGTTGTTCAATGAGATTCAAAAAGCATTTAATATTGATCTAATCAGAATATAAAATTGACATATATATATATATATATATATATATATATATATATATATATATATATATATATATATATATATATATATAATGGACATTGAAATCTTAAAATTTAAGCAACAAGGGAAGGCAATCACCAATGACAATGTCCAAAAGAATAATAATCTCTACAAAAGAAAAAAACTGCAGAGTTGTCTTGTGGTCTTATCGAATACAGCAAGCATACCTGAGGATGTTCTGCATTAAAAGGAGGAAGACCAACAAGAAGCTCAAACAAAATAACACCCACTGACCACCAATCAGCTGTTACACCTGGAAAAAAAAATAGATTTATTTTAGCTGAAATCACAATGAAACAACTTGCATAAAAACATATGCACTTCCTCTCTCCAACTTATCAGACACGATTTGGACTAAGCATGGATTAAGACATTGCTTAAGAATATTATAGGTGAAAATAGAAAGAACTTTCAGAATAGTTTTCCAAAGATGATTTGTACGTGAAAAGTTACATGTTTAAATGTGAATTCTTGATGCTAGTAATGGAGACATAAGAGTAGAAGTTTGTCAGAATTTTCAGATGTTCCAAAAGGGAAAATGTGCTTCATAAACTGGGAAGAGGGAGTAGTTTGTGACTATGTAAGATCAATCATGAGGTAATTCCAAACCATGTCCCATGCCGAGAAGTATCTCCGGTGCTAGATAATCAGGGGTGCCAACAACTGAATTCTTTTGCCTCTGTTCTCTTTTGAGTGATTGCTCTTCCATCTTGGGTTTATCTTCCCCAAGAAAGGCAGAACTTGGCACTGATGGTCCTGCTAAGTCATCAGTGCTATTGATGAGACCAACCTTTGAAAGCCCAAAATCTGTTAACTGTAATTATAAAGATTAGATTGTGAGAACTAGGAAACTAAAAATAAATAAAAGTCACAGAATATGTTGTCAAATCCTTTAAACAATGCCTGAAATTCAACTCAGCTTAACAACAATAATTCAGACATTCGAGTTTTTGGACCTTTCAACAAAGTAAAAAGACTACTACTTTTTGATAAGGTAAAGATTAACAAGTAAAAAGAGTACTAAGCTGTATAAAAGTATTTTTGACCTTGATGTGACCGCTCGGACCTATCAACAAGTTATCTGGCTTCAAATCTCTGTGAATGATATTTAAAGAATGTAGATACTCCAATGCAAGAACCTGGATAGGACAAGACAAATAAGATCTATATACCATTTCTGGGAACAGCAGAAAAGTTGGTAGGATGCCAAAGTTTGGCAAGCCTATTAAACTAGTCCTTACTAGTTCTGCAATGTATATACGTGCCATATCTTCCTCTAAGCAGCCCAAATTTCTCAATAATGAGAAAAGATCCCCACCATTTAGGTACTCCATGACCAGATAAAGATTATCCCTGCATGTGAAGGAGTAAAAAAAGCGGACCTGTTCACCACCAGATAATCCATTAGTATGGTTTCTTAGAAGTGCTTTGTTTCTTATTTTAACAGTGTGATATTCGTTAATTTCAATTAACGTAAACTTGATTCATAAAAGAGAAGAGATCGACTAACCACAAAAGGATTGCGGACTGATATTAAAATATCTCTCTCGGCCAATATATTTTCTACTGCATTTTTCCGTATCATGTCAGCCTTTTTCAAAACCTGCGAAAAATATGGTCGATAAAGTTCAGGGAATGGAGTTAGAACCCAAAATGGGCAGAAAAAATAGCAAAAAATGCAAAATCAATATGATTGGTAGGTTTGACAGAAAGACAGAGAACATAGTTCAAACAACATAACTATAGGCAACGAAAATTCGAGACCTAACAGGTTATTAGTTTTTTATAGAGAATAGTTTTCGATATATAAGATGTGATAGATTCAGGAGAAGGAAGCTTCCAGACTTTGATTTTGAATAAATTAGTGGACGGAATCATGGATGTATGCAGGGTGTGTGTGTGTGTGTGTGTTAGTTTCATTTAGTTTCAACATCTAACTTATATACAGAATAATAGGAAGATCTCCTGCAAATTACTTGAAATTATTATCCTTCAATTGGACACAGTTTTTACCTTGATTGCAAATACGTCACCTGTTGCCCTTTTCTTGGCCAGGAAAACTCTCCCAAAAGCTCCCCTGCTGATTGGTTTTATAATTTCAAAATCTTCAATAGATGTTCGATCCTTGGACACTGTGTTTATAGGGCTTGCACGCACACTACGACTTGTATCATCTTCTGTTGAACTGTCCTCATCACCTGTGGTATTGGATGGTTCCACTTTTTCATCTTCAATGTGCCCACAAAGTAATACATATTTCTCCCTGTAGAGTTTGAGTAAACATGCAAATTAAAAGTAGAATGATGTCTGGGGTCAAAGATGAACTAAAAGCAAAACATAAACTTCTCTTAATTTCTGTCGACAGTTATTATCATTTTTACGAAAATTTACAAGAATAATAGAACTCACTGCAATAGTTTCTCAATACGTCTCCCGAAGGTCTCAACAACAAGAGCATCCACTTTCCTTTCCTGAATTGCATATTTTAGGTCTTCTAGTCGGTCAAGCAAGTATTCCAATGTACTGTAATCATTGTTGTTTGCGTTGGCAACTGATCGAGCAATATCCAATAGCTTATTTATCTGCCATGATTCTCCACGATGTAAAAAACAGACTTAATCAACGTCCAATTGATAAAACAAGCAATTAAGGAACCTATACTATTTAAACACCAATTGGGTGGCGGAGAGCACAAATGTCAAAACTATAACAAAAACCAGAATATGAAAATAATGACCAATAATTTATACTACTAATAAAAATCCAACTTCCAATAGTAGCTTGGTGGCTCAACACTCCTAAATGTGTAAACCTAAAAATCATCCTCAAATTCCTGCTACTAACTTCAACATTATGGGGCTAAACTGGTCTGTTTATTGTACTACATCCGGTCGTCTTTTAGTCCCGCCATCTAGTTTCTTGTTTTTCTTGACCTGAAAACACTCTTAGTTACATTATTTTACATTAAGCTTTTGCAAAGAATTTCATTTAAAATATAAAAGAATTATTTCAAAATATAAGCACCCAGACAAGTTTGCCAAAATTTATGATAATGCCTTATGGGCTGTAGGGCATTACAAATAAAAATAAAACATACAAAGAGAGAGAGAGAGAGAGAGAGAGAGAGAGAGAGAGAGAGAGAGAGAGAGAGAGAGGAGAGAGCAAAAACATGAAGTTTGGAAAAAGGCAAATTTACAATGGGAATCTTTTGAAGGCCTCATTAAGCATGCCGTGGACCAAAAAGAGTTGGAGAGAGAGAAAGAGAGAGAGCACAGATATGAAGTTGAAATCCTTATGAAAGGGGCATCAACTATGTACATGAACTAAAAAGGACTTGGCGCTTAGAAAGCCTTGGCCTTCTTGTTTTAAAAATCCATTTGTATTACTGTTGCAATTCATGGATGCTTCATTTATTGAACTCCAGCTACCAGATACAGGAACACTAATATACTATAGCACCTAACTATGTTTGATATTGGTGTCTCATAATTGCTAGATATCAGCTCTTCTACCATTTTATAGATTTTATGTTCAAACCAATAGGAATAAGTATTTTATGATAGTCCTCTCACACATTTTCTTCAAAATTCATAACTCCTAGAGAACTACTAAAGTAATACAATCTACTAAAACTTATATAATTGGAGAATTAGAAGCAGATGTAAAATGATATATAGCAGAATTACATTAGCTGTCAATTACAGAGAACCAGATAAAGTCCCAACAATCTCAATCACAGAGGAACCTTTTTACTTCAACATCTGTCACTATATGCATTTGCTGAAATACCAATCAAGAATATTAAAGTATGTTTGAGCAAGAACTAGGAGGCCAAAACAGCTGCAAATATGAAACGTAACTTAGATGCATGATTAAATAAGTCTCTTAACAGATAAAACAATTTTTACCACAGAAGGCCTAAAAGATCTATATCTGATGAGAAGAGTAAATAGCACAAAGCCCTTTAATTGTCCATAAGAAGAAACCAGCTTTGTTATAATGACCAGGGTTTTAAAAGGCGTTTTCGGGGCGAGCCCTGGGGCGAGGCGCACCAAAAACGCCCTAAGGCGATGGTGTGGGGCGAAAGTCTCGAGAGGCATATGCCCAGCAATTCGGGGCGTAGGCCCCGGCGTTTGAGGCACGTTATTTTAATGAGGCGTAAGCCCAGAGACTTTTTCAAATTAGAACAAAATTTGTTGAATAAGTCCTTCATATAATACCCAAATTTTCAAAAGTCAGCTTGGTAATTTCTCAAAAGTTTTAAAAAGGAACTGAAATGTATTAAATTTAAAAGTCAAGGCCTTTTTTATTGATTGAAGTCCTAATTCATGGTTTTTCCCAATTCTTTATCTTGTACCCAAGTCTGCTAATATCTCCAAAAAGAAACGAATATTCAATTTTTTTTACAAATACAAAGAGAACTCCATTCTCCTTCATAGCAGCAAGTTCAAAGTTCAAATTGCAGGTTAGTCATCCTTTTTGTTCCTCCATGTAGAAAACTTTATTCTTTTCGACTCAAGTTACTTGTGCTTCTAAATAGCATATAATAGATTGTTTTGACTAATTTTTTGTGGGGATGGAGCACCTCTATATATATATTTTTCACATATTTATAGTTTTCTTCAATTTTTATGCAATTTAACCTGTTTATAAATATTTACTGTAATCATATTATTTTATAAAATATTAAAAATTAAATATTTATGGGGCTTACGTCTCGCCTTACGCCCACGCCTTTTAAAATACTGATAATGACCTATACTGGAGCACAACAACAACACCAACTTTTGTCCCAGAAAAATAATTTCTTGTATAAGATTGGGATATCCTACTCACCCTTGCACAAGTAATAGTTTAAACAAAAATAGATCTTCTATAGTTCGTATGCATCAGCATGCATTGTAGCTTTCTTAATAGTTGTCTAAAGTAACACAAGCAGCATCATATACAGGTCAGAGTAAAATGATTTTAGCTGTACATGGTAGATTCCAAATGTAAAGGTCAGAGTAAAATGAGTAACCTCAGGAAAACGTCCAGAACTGAGAGGACAGTACCATAGAAATTCCTATCATTTTCTGTACCTGCTGATAATTTTCATGTTCAGATACCATTCTGCGTCCACTCAGCATCAGTTCGATCTGGCTAGTTCGTGGAGTCACTAAAGGTGACCGAGGCGTTAAGCACCCCACTGATGACTGTTTCTTAGATATGTCGGTCAAGCTGTTGACATTTTCCGGAAGGCATCTACTATCGGACTCAGGAAGACAATCTAGCATGTCTTCTGAGCATCGTCGAGACAGGCCATTCTGCTTGACTAACAAGGCATTCAACTCTTCAGGCATATTCAATGTAGACCCTCTTGATACATTAGGACTTCCTGCCCCTGTGTCCGTGCTCTTCGGTGTCCATGATTCAAGTATTCTTTCAAGAGTATCCACAACTCTTTCTAGTCGTTCATTTACTGCCAAGCCCTTTAGATCACATCTATCAGCAATTGTACATATTCTCGAATGTTGTTCTACGTACACAGTTGGTATCTCAACTTCACATATTCGGCAAATAAATGAATCTTCATATGACAAGCAAGGTTGATCCCACATTCCCCAATTAACCTTCTTAATCTTTGAGGTTTCCTCAGAATGCTCAGGGTGGCATAATGGAGTGTTTCCAAAACTATCCATCTCCTCTTTGTGTTGCAGACCATCAGTTTTGCCTTTGGACGGGGTTGTTTCAAAAGAGTCGTGGCCCATACGGCTTCTTTCAGCTGCAGAAGGAAGTTTCTTCCAAGACGACATTCGGTAGCTTGCAGCGGCAGAAGCGACACTTTTTGCAGTGCTAACGTCCATGTCTCCAACTTCACTTATTTGGTCTTGTTTAACAGCCAGATTACTTTGCTCGTGTCCGACAAACTTTTGACCTCGTGTTGCACTTATGTCCTGGCTTTTGGACCCACTAAGTCGTTCTGGATAAAATCCAAGGTCACTAAGTTGGTGAAAAGTCAAAATGTGGTCTTCTTCATAACCACTCTCCTTTTGGAACTGCACAAGTCTAGTGCAACGAGTAAGAATAAACAGAAGGTGGGTGTGCGCTTGCTTAAGGGTTCCCATAGGTAGCTCTTGACGGTGGTCATCTAGACTCTGAACAATGCCTTCACACTTTGACCAGAATTCACTTGGTGACATCTTAGCGCAACGCCTAGCTGTAATCAACAAATCTTCCAACCTCTCTCTCCATTCAGGATGAGATTCTGAAGTCTTCTCGAGTATACCAACCAAATCTCCTGCAAAGATGCCTAGGTCAGCATTGACCTCTTCCTTTAACTTGTCAAATTTTGCTCGTACCATCACCATGATTTCCTGTAAAATGGCATACAGAGGTTCTGCTAAATTATCAAGTGTCAAACAGTAAAACAAGGATAAGCTGTTCAGGGCCTCAGAAAATTTATGTCAGTCACAGGCATAACTGGAGCTAAGAAAAGGCGACATACTTCCATACGCCCAATAGCACGAGACTTCCAGAATGGAAGTGGGCGGACTCCTTTTGAATTTAGTTCATGAGAGAAGCTCTTGATGTCTGGAATTCTCCTTCTACGACCACTGGTAACTCGCAGTATAGCCTGAAAACGTGGAGATTGCATTTCCTTGGAGAAAGTTGCATGGCTTCCCTATAATGAGCAAAATCACAACGAATTTCTACTTCACCAAATACATAGCATAAACCATTTCCAGAAGGAATATAAAGTCATGAACGAAAGCAAATAAAGTAAAATGTAAGTTCACCTCTGCACTTGAAATACATGGCGAAGGCACTTTCAAAGGTTTCGACTGACTCCATTGGACTTTTTTACCTGAAAAATTAACGCACTATTTAGGCTGATATGTGTTAAATTCTAAAATGCTCAAACAATCTTACACAGAAACCACGTTTGTAAAACAACTGGTAGGAGTATATTCTTCAAGTACAAAGACAAGGGAGCATAGCTTATTTCTGAACTATTTTACAACCTATTTGGATGAAAACATTTGGATTTAAGACACCATTTCATATTTATAAATTACTCCCTCCGTTTCATATTAAATGAGTTAGTTTGATTCGGCACGGAGTTTAAGAAAAAGAAGAAAGACTTTTGAAACTTGTGGTCTTTTAAAGTTTAAGGGGTAAAAAGTTTGTGGGGGCTATGGCATTTGTGTGGCTATAAAAGCTCTCATTAAGGGTAAATGGGTAAAATAAAAGAGTTTAAAGTTGAATTATTTCCAAATTAAAAAATGTGTCATTTATTTTGGAACAGACTAAAAAAAAGAAAGTACATCATCTAATTAATATAAAACGGAGGGAGTACAAAGTTTTGAGATTTCAAATGAGATGCTAATAAGGATTGAGCTTAGAAATGTTTTTAAAATCAAATTTTCCTAATTATATTCAAAGAGATGCAAATAATTCCAGATTTTGAATGGAAATACATAAAGCAAATCACTTTCCTCTCACGAGGTAGAAAGGAACGTGAAATCGACCTTGTTCGGAAGAATGTGTAGCAGGTTTTTGAACAGAGGTCGCCGATTTAGAGCCTAGGCTGTCGACGACTCCATCTTTACCCCTATATTCATCAACATCCAATGGAGTAACGATAGAATTACAAATGCTAAGAGGTGATGGAGCGGAACGCGTCCTTATATGGTTTAGGCCGAGAATTGAAGCCTCGTTCGTAGACGATGTTTCACTTCCACTATCACGATCATCATCCTCATTAGCATCTTCGCCGTCGTCGTCAACACGATGACGTACGGGTATGGGAGGAATCTTCCTTAACTTCACAACGGACGGCGATTGGGTCCGGTCGGAAGAAGGTGAACCGATGGCGATTGAATTTAGGGTTTTTTCCGGCTCCAGATTGTCTGAGGTGGAGGATATCCTCGACATTGTAGTTGATTATAGATTCAATAACGATCCGGTTGATCATAATTGCATGGTGATCAAAGAAGTATTCGATATAATTTAAGAGCTGATTAATGATAATTAAGTTTGGGAGGAGTGAGAGAAATGTGATTATAAAAGAAGGATGTAAAAATGGAAAGTGGAATTGGGAAATCCAGATTTTGGGATAGTGGATTGAGAGTTTGAAGAAGAGGGAGATTTTCGCGGGAAAGGAGAAGTTAGAGGGCGACACGCAGTTGGGGTGTACTGTACTGGAAATGGACTGAGTTGGTTAATTCACTATAGTTACGTGCTTGCCACTTACTGGGACCATGAGGTGCCTAACTAGGCAAGTATGTTTAAAAGGCGAATTTACGTCTTTTTTAGCATTTAAATAAAAATCTGAATTTACGTCTGCTACTAATTTAAAGAAGATGAGAATGTAAGGTGAAAATAGCCAGTACCTTGTAGACTTTGCACTTCTCTATCCTTTTTATATTTGAACTAGTTTTGGCCTAAAACAAGTATGCTGGGTCACGTTCTTTCCGTAACAAATAGATATCAAATGCCATAGACGCACTTAGACCAGATACCCGAGTCAGCGACTTGGCAAATTATCGACAACCATAATCCTTCTCTCACAATGTTTATCCATAATCAGTGTCCTCGCAAACAATCTCAAATCTTAGAAATGAAGCAACTTATAAACACTCGTATTTCGCTTTAGGCGCATTTATAATAAATTATTGTGACTATGGGTACGATTCCCGTGGCATGATCATAATACATAAACCCCAATTCGAATGCGCGTTTCACGCGACTTGGCCATAACTTCAAATAATCTATATCTATGTTATTATAAAAGCATGAATAAAATATTGGATTACAAAAATAATCTTTTAATATTAAGCATATAACTCACAATAAAAGGATGTAATCGGAATACTAGACATTAGCCTTGTAATCCTATTAGTTTTAGGACATAATACTATACGTTAGGAATCCTACATAATTACCTTTAAGAATCCTATTAGTATAATTATTTTCGGGCAAAGATATATAATACTACATGTTAAATTTGTGTAAAAATAATTTTCAGTATGTTTATATGTTGTAAGTTCGCATTGAGCCGGGGGAAGTGGGCGTGGATGTGAGGCTTGAATCACAGGTTATCCCAAGTATAGGCAGCTTCAAGTACCTTGGGTCAGTTATCCATGGGGGAGGAGAGATCGATGAGGATGTCGCACACCGTATTAGGGTAGGATGGATGAAGTGGAGGTTAGCATCCGGAGTTTTGTGTGACAAGAGAGTGCCAACGATACTCAAAGGTAAGTTCTATAAAGCGGTGGTTAGACCGGCCATGATGTACGGGGCTGAGTGTTGGCCTGTTAAGAACTCACATATCCAAAAGATGAAAGTAGCAGAAATGAGGATGTTGAGGTGGATGTGCGGGCACACTAGGTTGGACAAGATTAGAAATGATGATATTCGAGAGAAGGTGCATGTGGCTCCCATTGATAACAAGATGCGGGAAGCGAGGCTCAGATGGTTCGGACATGTACAAAGGAGAAACCCTGATGCTCCAGTAAGGAGATGTGAGCGACTGGTTGTGGAGGGCACGAGAAGAGGTAGAGGGCGGCCTAAGAAGTATTGGGGGAAAGTGATCAGGCAGGATATGGCGAGGCTTCAGATTTCCGAGGACATGAAACTTGATAGGAAGTTGTGGAGGTCGAGTATTACGGCTGTAGGCTAGGAGGTAGTTAAGTCTTGCGTTACCTTGTTCTGTTGTGAACCTAGTCTGGTAGGTTTTTTGTCTGAAATAGCTAGGGGCATTGTCGTGTCTTACTATTTTCTCTTTTGGTGCAGGACCTATTTACTGGCCATCATTTTTGTGTTGCATTTTTCCTTATGCATTTTATGTTCCTATTTTTTCTATGATCTCTGTGGTGAAACTAATATTCTCCCTTTTGTTTTTCTTATTATCTTAAGCCGAGGGTCTTCCGGATTCAGCCTCTCTACTCCTTCGGGGTAGGGGTAAGGTCTGCATACATACTACTCTCCCCAGACCTCACTTGTGGTATTTCACTAGGTTGTTGTTGTTGTTGTTGTTGTTGTTATATGTTGTAATTATAAAAAATAAAGCACAGGGACAAACATCCTAAATATTGTACTATATTTACAACAATATATTTTCATGCACGAATAATTATATGTTGCACTCTCAAGAGGGATATCAATATCGATAACAAGAGTCCTAGTTATGGCAGAACAACCAAAGCAGTAGAAGAAAACATACACAAAAAAATATCGTCTAAAGAAGTGTTCGGTAAGATACAATCACATTAGATATCTGTCACGACCCAAATTCCATCATAGGTCGTGATGGCGCCCAACACCATTGTCAGGAAAGCCATTCCTAATCAACTAGTGGATTTCATTTATGTTACTGGAACATTCCCAACATTTACTTAAGTTATAATTTTAACCGATAAAAAATCAACAATTTTAATAACAATAGAAATGCAACCAAAAATGATAGTCTACAGTGTGTGCCAGGAACTAGTGTCACAAGTACCAGGGCATCTAGTAGAATATATAAAATGCTACTATCCTACTGGCTGAAACGGAATAGACAGTACATAATCAACGACAAAAAAAAAAAGAGAACTCCGGGATAACGGCTCAGAAGGGGCAGCTCACCGTGGGATCTCGAACAGAAATCAGGAACGCGCGCCGGAGGGGTAACCAGATGTACCTACCTCAGATCCTGTACAGTTAAGTACAGAAGCGTAGTATGAGTACATAAACAACATGTACCCAACAAGTATCCAGTCTAACCTCGAAGAAATAGTGACGATGGGTCGACTTGACACTTACTAAGGTCAATATCAATAATAAGATATAAGGCTTACTCTAAGCATGATTAGCAGGAATATAATAACAACCTCAGAATTTAGGAGAAAACGATATATCAATCTCAGTCATTTCATATAATAATTTACACTTCAAAGCAGTTAAACAGGATATATACTTGATTATTTCCACATAAGTATCATGCGTGCATTATGCCGAGGTAGTACGGCCCGGTCCAACATAATAATAACTGTGCACTGCCAGAGGGTCGAATGGCGCGAACCATAGATGCATCTATTCTACCGAGGCGATCGGCCCGATCCACACTTAGCAATTATTATCAAGAAGGCACATAGAGGCACATTTATAACCAAATAAATTCATACAAGTTCTCAAGTAAATGTGTACATTCGTTTATATATATTTTCAATCCCTAACGTGTCCTAAGTAATCCCATTAGCAAGTAAGAACACAGGCATTTGCAAGGATGGCATGAAACGGGTCCTAAACTACCCGGACAATTAGCATAATAGTAGCTACGCACGGACTCTCGTCACCACGTACGTATGTAGCCCCCACAGACAATCACATATGTTTGATTAATTCACTTAGGGGTTCATTTCCCTCTTATGAGGTTAGAAAGGAGACTCACCTTGCTCCAAAGCTTACTTCCAAACTCAAGAACGTGCGCAAAACCCTCAATTTGGCGCCAAACACTCCAAAACTATTCAAATAGCAAAAACTAATCAATATAGGCTTAAAAGTTCATTCCCAACCATTAGATTGATCCCCTAACCCAAATTACAAGATTCCTAAAATTCACCCCTCGGGCGCACGTGCCCGGATTCCGGAAATTTTTTAAGAAAGTTGTTACCCATAACCTAAGGATCAAGAATATGTAATTTTTACACCATTTCATAACAAATTTCGTGGTTAAATCTTTTTTTTATCAAAAACCTAGGTTTTACTCTAATCCCATGATTTTCACTAATTTCTATGTGTTAGTCTATCCAAAACCCAGGTATTAAACTCACATTAAGTGAAAATAACTTACCTCACAATGCTAGGTTGAAATCCACTCTTTGGAAGCTCCCAAATCGCCCAAGTGTAGAAGTGAAATGAAATAAATTGCCTTAGTCCCGTTTTTAAAAGCTATGTCCAGGCCTCTGATGTCACATCGACATCAGGTTCGCAATTGCTACAAAATGTTCGCAAATGCGAACTGGGCCTCCCTCTGCCTTGATCGCAAATGCGACAGAGGGGTCGCAAATGCGGACCCTGCTGGGTTCGCAAATGCTAGAAAAATGTCGCAAATGCGACCACTGCCCCCAGCCAGGCTTAATCGCAAATGCGATGCTTTCCTCGCAAATGCGAACATTTCCTCGCATTTGTGAGACCTGCAACTGTGCCTAGAAACACCAGAAAACTGGGGTGTTTTTCACTCCCAACCCACGTCCGAAACTCACCCGAGCCCTCGGGCTCCACTCCGAATACTCACACAAGTCTAACAACATCATACAAACTTGCTCGTGCGATCAAATCGCCGAAATAACATCTAAAACCTCGGATTTAACACCAAAACACATGAAATCTTTAAGAACATTTGAAATTCCTATTTTTACAACAGGGCGTCTGAATCACGTCAAATCAGTCTCGTTTCTCACCAAATTTCAAACATGACTTAAATGTTATATTGGACCTGTACCGGGCTCCAAAACCAACATATGGGCCCGATACCAACAGGATCAAGCATTATTCAATTTCTTTAAATCCTTAGATTTTCAGTTTAACAATTTTTAACAAAAATTCATTACTCGGGCTAGGGACCTCGGAATTCGATTTCGGGCATACGCCCAAGTCCCATATTTTACTACGGACCCTCCGAGACTGTCAAAACACGAGTCCGGGTCCGTTTACTGAAAATGTTGACCGAAGTCAAACTTGGCCTTTTAAGCCAACCTTAAGGAACCAAGTGTTCCGATTCCAATCCAAACTCGTCCAAATCCTGGACCAACGATCCTCGCAAGTCATAAACCAGTTAAAGCAAGTATGGGAGGTCTTATTTAGGGGAACAAGATTCTAGAAAGCAAAACGACCAGTCGGGTCGTTACGTTCTCCACCTCTTAAACAAACGTTCGTCCTCGAACGGAGATAAGAAAGTACCTGAGCTAGGAAAAAGATGGGGGTATCTGCTCCGCATGTCCTTCTCGGAATCCCAGGTCACCTCCTCGACAAGTTGGCCCCTCCACTGGACCTTTACCGTAGAAATCCTCTTGGATCTCAACTAGCGATCATGTCTATCAACAATGGCAGTTGGTTCCTCCTCATAACCCAAACTCTCATCTAGCTGGATAGTACTGAAGTCTAGAACATGGGACAAGTCGGCATGATACTTCCGAAGCATAGATACGTGAAAAACTGGATGAACTCCTGATAGGTTGGGAGGTAAGGCAAGCTCATAAGCAACCTCTCCAACTCGCCTCAACACCTCAAATGGGCCAATAAACCTTGGGCTCAACTTGCCCTTCTTCCCGAATCTCATGATACCCTTCATCGGCGAAACTTTCAAGAGGACCTTCTCGCCGACCATGAATGATACATCACGCGCCTTCTGATCTACGTAACTCTTCTGTCTAGACTGTGCTGCGCGAAGTCTTTCCTGAATCAACTTTACCTTCTCTAAGGCATCTCTCACCAAGTTTGTACCATACAACTTAGCCTCACCGGGCTCAAACCACCCGACTGGAGAACGACATCGCCGATCGTATAAAGCCTCAAAGGGGGCCATCTCGATGCTGGACTGATAACTATTGTTGTAAGCAAACTCGGTCAAAGGCAAGAACTGGTCCCACTGTCCTCCAATGTCAATCACACATGCTCTAACCATGTCCTCCAAATCTGAACTGTCCGCTCCGACTGTCCATCGGTCTGAGGATGGAATGTTGTGCTGAGCTCCACACGGGTCCCCAACTCACTCTGAACAGCTCTCCAGAAGTGGGAAGTGAACTGAGGGCCTCTATCTGATATGATGGAAACAGGCACACCGTGCAACCGAACTATCTCCCGAATGTAGATCTGGGCCAACCTCTCTGAAGTATAAGCAGTCACAACTGGAATGAAGTGTGCTGACTTGGTCAACCTGTCGACAATAACCTAAACTGCATCAAACTTCCGCAACGTCCGCGGTAACCCAACCACGAAGTCCATAGTGATGCGGTCCCATTTCCACTCAGGTATGGGCATCTGCTGAAGTAGACCACCTGGCCTCTGGTGCTCATACTTAACCTGATGGCAATTCAAACACCTAGCCACATACTCAACTATGTCTTTCTTCATCCGCCGCCATCAATAATGTTGCCTCAGGTCACGATACATCTTCGTGGCACCTGGATGAATAAAATACCGCAAACTGTGCGCCTCCTCCAGAATCCTCTCTCTCAAGACATCGACATTAGGAACACATAGGCGACCCTAGAGTCGCAGAACACCATCCTCGCCAATAGAAACCTCCTTGGCACTACCCTGTAGCACCGTCTCTCTGAGAACTGCCAAATGAGGATCATCGAACTGCCGAGCCTTGATCTCCCCCAATAATGAAGACTAAGCAAGAACACACGCAAGGACTCGGCTGGGCTCTGAAATGTCCAATCTCACCAGTTTGTTAGCCAAGGACTGAATGTCCAAAGCTAGTGGCCTCTCATCCGCCGAAATGAATGCCAAGCTACCCATACTCTCTACTTTCCTACTCAAGGCATCCGCGACTACATTTGCCTTGCCCGGATGATAAAGAATGGTGATGTCTTAATCTTTTAGTAACTCAAGCCATCTACGCTGCCTCAAATTAAGATCCCTCTGTTTGAACAAATGCTGCAAGGTGCGATCATCAGTGTAAACCTCACATGACGCCCCATACAGATAATGCCTCCATATCTTAAGAGCATGAACAATCGCTGCTAACTCCAAGTCGTGCACAGGGTAATTTTTCTCATGAATCTTCAGCTGAAGAGAAGCATATACAATAACTCGTCCCTTCTGCATCAATACACATCCTAAGTCAACGCGTGAGGCATCACAATATACAGTACACATCCCCAAAACGGAAGGCAACACTAGAACCGGTGTTGTAGTCAAAGATATCTTGAGCTTCTGGAAGCTCGTCTCACAATCATCGGACCAACGGAAGGGAGCACCCTTCTGGTTCAATCTAGTCAGAGGTGATGTAATAGATGAGAAACCCTGCACAAATCGACGGTAATAGCCCGTTAACCCCAAGAAACTCCTGATCTCGGTCACCGAAGTAGGACGTGGCCAACTCTGAACTGCCTCAATCTTCTTGGGATCCACCTTAATACCCTCTCCTGACACAATATGCCCCAAGAATGCCAATGACTCTAGACAAAACTCACACTTGGAGAACTTAGCATATAGCTTTTGCTCTCGCAAGGTCTGGAGCACCACTCTCAAATGCTGCTCGTGCTCCCCCAGGCTACGTGATTATATCAAGATATCGTCAATGAAGACGATAACAAAGGAATCAACGTAAGGCCTGAACACTGTGTTCATCAAGTCCATGAATGCCGCTGGGGCATTAGTCAAGCCAAAGGACATCACCAGAAACTCATAATGGCCATACCTAGTACGAAAAGCAGTTTTCGGAACATCTGAGTCCCGAATCTTCAACTGATGGTACCCGGATCTCAAGTCAATCTTAGAGAACACCCTAGCACCCTGCAACTGGTCGAATAGATCATCAATGCAACGGATACTTATTCTTGATGGTTTCCTTGTTCAACTGGCGGTAATCAATGCACATCTGCATGGTCCCATCCTTCTTCTTCACAAACAACACTGGTGCACCCCAAGGTGACACGCTCGGTCTAACAAACCCCTTTGCTAACAACTCCTCAAGCTGCTCCTTCAACTCCTTCAACTCTTTCGGAGCCATACAGTACGGTGGAATAGATATAGGCTGGGTACCTGGAGCCAAATCAATGCGGAAATCAATATCACGATCCGGTGGCATGCCAGGAAGGTCAGACGGAAACACATCGGCGAACTCACGGACTACTAATACTGAATCAATCGTCGGAGACTCTGCGGTGGTGTCCCGAACATAGGCTAGATAAGCCAAACAACCCTTCTCGACCATATGTCGAGCCTTCAGGAAAGAGATCACCCGACTGCTAACTGAGGAACCCTTCCACTCCAACCTTGGCAACTCTGGCATCGCTAAAGTAACAGTCTTGGCATGGCAATCCAGGACGGTGTGGTATGGGGATAACCAATCCATGCCCAGGATGACCTCAAAGTCGGTCATATCAAGCAACAGGAGGCCTGCTCTAGTCTCAAAACCACAGAATGTGACTACACAGGACTGGTAGATCTGATCCACAACCACAGAATCGCCCATAGGAGTGGACACATGAACAGGGGTACCCAAGGACTCACGAGGAATATCCAGGAAATAAGCAAACAAAGATGACACATATGAATAGGTAGACCCTGGATCAAATAGCACTGAAGCATCCCTATCGCAGACGAAAATAATACCTGTGATAACGGCATCTGAGGCCAATCATCTGGTCTAGCCGGAAAAGCATTGAATCTGGTTGGAGCATCGGCTAGTTGGCCTCCACCTTACTGATTAGTAGTTGGCTGACCTCTCCCTACCTAGCCTCTACCTCTAGGACGGCCCCTACCAGTATGTCCTCCATCTCTGGGCGGCGGGGCAACCGGCGCTGTAACCATGGGCTGTTGATCCTGCTGCACTGCCTTGCCCTGAAGCCTGGGGAAGTATCTCCTCATATGACCAAGGTCCCCACACTCAAAACAACGCTGCGGTGCGGCAACCTGCTGCCATGATGTCTGACCCTGATGGCCTGTAGACCCACTGGAAGAAGCTTGAATAGCCGATGGATGGTACGAACTCTCCGGCATAGCACTGAAATAAGAACCAGAAGAACCATGGGGACCTGAATACCCACTGGAGGAACCCTGAATAGTTGGCGGGCGATAAGAACTCTTTGGTATGGCGCTGAAATAGGGGGGCGCTGGAGCACCTCGGGGAGGTGGTGATGCTGAATACGGGGGCCTGCTAGGCTGACCCCTCCCAAACTGACCTCTGCCACTAGCCGGGGCACCTCTGAACTCTCCAGAAAATCTAGCCCTCTTGTCCTACTGCATCTTCTCCCTACCTCTCAGACCGTAGCCCTCAATCCTCCGAGCAATCTCCACCACTAGCTGATAAGGAGTCCCCATCTCCACCTCTCGGGCCATGTTGTCCCTAATGCTAGAATGCAACCCTACGACAAACCTTCAAACCCTCTCTGCGTCAGTAGGAAGTATCATCAGTGCATGGCGGGATAACTCAGAAAACCTAGCCTCATAATCGATCACCGACATCTGAACCTGCTCAAGCTGCTCAATCTGATACCGCAGCTCTTCCCTCTCGGAGGGTGGAATATACCTATCCAGAAATAGCTGGGTGAACTGACCCCAAGTGATGGGAGGAGAACCTGCTGGCCTGCCAAGAACATAAGACTGCCACCACCTACGGGCCCTGCCCTTCAGCTGGAAAGTAGTGAAGACAACCCCATGCGACTCCAATATCCTCATGTTGTGCAGTTTGTCCCTGCACCTATCAATGAAATCCTGGGCATCCTCATGACGCTCGCCCCCGAAGATAGGAGGGTGTAGCCTAGTCCATCTGTCCAGTAACTTCTGTAGATCGCCATCCGCAGTCGGTCTAGGCTTGGGTACCATTGCGGCAACTGGCTGAGCCCCATCCGTGGATAGTGCACCCGGAGTCTGATACACTGTAGCTGCATGGCCCGGAGCCTGAGCAGTAGGGGTCTATGCTCCCCTCCCGCCTGAGATATAGCTGGGTCCACTGGAAATAAACCAGCCTGAGTCATGGTGTCCATGAACCGCAACATACGGCCTATGACCTCCTGGAAACCCGGTGCTGTCATAAAGTCTGTCGGGGTAGGCTCAGCTACGGGCACCTCTCCCTGCTCCTCGATGATAGGATCCCCCGTAGGATCCGCCGGTGGTGCCATCGGGACAGCTCTGGGATGCCCTCATCCCCTACCTCGGGCCATTGCCCTCCCCCGGGCTCTGCCTCGGCCTCTAGCAACGGGGGGAGCAGCTCCTCCGGGGTCTGGAATGTCTCCCGTGCGCGTCCTCACCATCTGTGAGAGAATAGACAAAGGAAATTTAGCATACCATCAAATGCACGATAGAAGGTAAATAAAAGGTAGTTTCCTAACACCCTATAGCCTCCCGAAGATAAGTACAGACGTCTCCGTACCGATCCGAGAGACTCTATAAGGTTTGCCCATGACTTGTGAGACCTACGTGAACCTAGTGCTCTAATACCATGTTGTCACGATCCAAATTCCATCATAGGTCGTGATGGCGCCCAACACCGTTGTTAGGCAAGCCATTCCTAATCAACTAGTGGACTCCATTTATGTTACCAAAACATTCCCAACATTTACTTAAGTTATAATTTTAACCGATCGAAAATCAATAATTTTCATAACAATAAAAATGCAACCCAAAATGATAGTCTACAGTGTGTGCCAGGAACTAGTGTCACAAGTACCAGGGCATCTAGTAGAATATCCAAAATGCTATCCTACTGCCTGAAACAGAATAGACAGTACATAATCAACGACAAAAAAAAGAAGAGAACTTCGGTATGCTACAGAACGGCTCAGAAGGGGCAGCTCACCGTGGGATCTTGAACACAAATCAAGAACGCGTGCCGGAGGGGTAACCAGATGTACCTGCCTCAGATCCTGTACAGTTAACTACAGAAGCGTAGTATGAGTACATAAACAACATGTACCCAGCAAGTATCCAGTCTAACCTCGAAGAAGTAGTGACGAGGGGTCGACTTGACACTTACTAAGGTCAATATCAATAATAAGATATAGGGATTACTCTAAGCATGATTAGCAGGAATATAATAACAACCTTAGAATTTAGGAGAAGACAATATATCAATCTCAGTCATTTCAAATAATAATTTACACTTCAAAGCAGTTAAACAGGATATATACTTGATTATTTCCACATAAGTATCATGCGCACGTTATGCCGAGGTCGTACGGTCCGGTCCAATATAATAATAATTGTGCACTGCCAGAGGGTCGAATGGTGCGAACCATAGATGCATCTATTTCTACCGAGGCGATCGGCCCGATCCACACTTAGCAATTATTATCAAGAAGACACATAGAGGCACATTTATAACCAAATAAATTCATACAATTTCTCAAGTAAATGCGTACATTCGTTTATATATTTTTTCAATCCCTAACGTATCCTAAGTAATCCCATTAGCAAGTAAGAACACAGGCATTTGCAAGTATGACATGAAACGGGTCCTAAACTACCTGGACAATTGGCATAATAGTAGCTACGCACGGACCCTCGTCACCACGTACGTACGTAGACCCCACAGACAATCACATATATTTGATTAATTCACTTAGGGGTTCATTTCCTCTTACGAGGTTAGAAAGGAGACTCACCTTGCTCCAAAGCTTACTTCCAAACTCAAGAACGTGCCCAAAACCCTCAATTTGGCGCCAAACACTCCAAAACTATTCAAATAGCATAAAAACTAATCAATATAAGCTTAAAAGTTCATATCCCAACCATTAGAGTGATCCCCTAACCCAAATTACAAGATTCCTAAAATTCACCCCCCGGGCGCACGTGCCCGGATTCCGGAAATTTTTAAGAAAGTTGTTACCCATAACCTAAGGATCAAGAATATGTGATTTTTACTCCATTTCATTACAAATTTCGTGGTTAAATCTTTTTTTTATCAAAATCCTAGGTTTTACTCTAATCCCATGATTTTCACTAATTTCTATGTGTTAATCTATCCAAAACCCAGGTATTAAACTCACATTAAGTGAAAATAACTTACCTCACAATGCTAGGTTAAAATCCCCTCTTCGGAAGCTCCCAAATCGCCCAAGTGTAGAAGTGAAATGAAATAAATGGCCTTAGTCCTGTTTTTAAACGCTATGTCCAGGCCTCTGATGTCGCATTTGCGACATCAGGTTCGCAAATGCGAAGTCGCAATTGCGACAAAATGTTCGCAAATGCGAACTGGGCCTCCCTCTGCCTTGATCGCAAATGCGACAGAGGGGTCGCAAATGCGGACCCTGCTGGGTTCGCAAATGCGAGAAAAACGTCGCAAATGCGACCACTGCCCCCAGCCAGGCTTCATCGCAAATGCGATGCTTTCCTCGCAAATGCGGGGTTCGCAAATGCGAATATTTCCTCGCATTTGCGAGACCTGCAACTATGCCCAAAAACACCAGAAACTGGGGTGTTTTTCACTCCCACCCCACGTTCGAAACTCACCTGAGCCCTCGGGGCTCCACTTCAAATACTCACACAAGTCTAACAACATCATACAAACTTGCTCGTGCGATCAAATCGCCGAAATAACATCTAAAACCTCGGATTTAACATCAAAACACATGAAATCCTTAAGAACATTTGAAATTCCTATTTTTACAACCGGACATCCGAATCACGTCAAATCAGTCCCGTTTCACACCAAATTTCATAGACATGACTTAAATGTTATATTGGACCTGTACTGGGCTCCGGAACCAACATACGGGCCCGATACCAACAGGATCAAGCATTATTCAATTTCTTTAAATCCTTAGATTTTCAGTTTAACAATTTTTAACAAAAATTCATTACTCGGGCTAGGGACCTCGGAATTCGATTCCGGGCATACGCCCAAGTCCCATATTTTACTACGGAACCTCCGGGACCGTCAAAACATGAGTCCGGATCCGTTTACTAAAAATTTTGACCGAAGTCAAACTTGGCCTTTTAAGCCAACCTTAAGGAACCAAGCATTCCGATTCCAATCCAAACTCTTCCAAATCGCGGACCAACCATCCTCGCAAGTCATAAACTAGTTAAAGTAAGTACGAGAGGTCCTTATTTAGGGGAACGAGATTCTAGAAAGCAAAATGACCAGTCGGGTCGTTACAATATCTTTAAACTACAATACATAATTATCTGATTAATATGATTAAATTGATCACTTGTGTAAGTTCTGATGATGTCCTTTCATTTTGAATTCATGTATTATGCTAATGTAATAATATTTTTCAGCATTTAGATGATTGTTGTATTATTATATGTAAAAACAAATTATTAATTAATTTTTTTTCTTCCTTCATATAAATATTTAAACCATCAAGTGTCATTATTAACGTACACATTTTCGGGATATGGATATATTTTAAGCCATGTAATCTTATTACTTTTAAGATATACTTCATAAAAAAATTTTTATTACTAATTTAATTTGAAAAATGTGTTATATTGTCTAAATTAATTTAGAAACATGAGAGCCTATATTAACATAAAAGTACGAATATAATATTAATAGAACAAAGCCCTAAAATATTAAACAGAAGAACTCATAGGGAAAGGACATAGCTGTAATAACTTATTTTTTGAACTACAATAACTTCTATGTTAATTTTTTTAATATTTAAGATTTTACAATAATACAATCTTGTCTATTGGATTCTTATTAAAAATTATGTAGGAAGGTTTAATAAAATTAATTTCATAACAATCCTCCATATTGGAAATACATTATCACTCTATAATATTCAATACCAAGAAAAAATAAAAGTACTGCTAAACGGACTGCATAAAGCGTTGAAATTGAGAAAAAAATAATTCACACGATAATATGTTATTATATTATATTTGAAATGATTTCCTACTCAAATAATATTTTTTTATCATTAACTTTTTGTTTAATATAAAAAAATATACCCAATTATTAAAGAACAACTAAGAAATTTTTTAAGAATATAAATGTGTGAGAAAAGAAAAAAAATATTTATAAGAGCCAATACCACTAATGATTTTGCAAACATAAAGATCTAAAAGTGCAATGTCAAATCGATCTTTTTGCTTTTTGAAAATAAAATTTAAGGTGGATATAATTACAATTACAGTTAAATATTCAAACATGAGATGAATTAACATTAATAATCTAAATCAACAAAACATAAATTATGTTTTATGTTAAAACAAAATAATCAAATCTTTCAATTAATTATTTATCAAGAGAATCCAATTAAATTATTTTTTAAATTTATCAAATGAGTAAAATTGTTTTTCAAGTTAAAAAAAATCTTAGGACACATAAGTTTATTTCATAAAAAGAGTGTTAGAGATTTAAAAAAATAGATCACAAAGTAAAAAAGATTAGTATAATATTGTCACGCCCCAATTTCCCCTCCGTTGGGTTTCGTGATGGCACCTAGTCTTAGGGACTAGGTAAGCCTAACAGTTACTAAATAAGAACAATAATAAAGAAAATCTAATAGTCTCGTTATAGAAATCTTTATTAAACTTACTGTTGATACCCAATTTTTCCTTATATGTTTCACATATGCACAAAAGCCTTCAAAATAGCATGCACAAGGCTTTCATTATTTCTCCCATAATTTTAAGGGTTTAAATTGATTTATTTTCCCCCCTTTCTATCCATAAAATCCCCAATAATTATTTTCAAAATTATTGTTTTGATAATTCATTTATTTGATTTCGTATGACTAATGTAATTTTTATGTATTTTTACAATTACGTTTAGTATTTTAAGCTAAATTGCATATAATTGCAATGTTAGCCCCATTTTAAAATATAATTATATTTTATATGCATAAAATTGGCCCCTGTATTTTTAAAATATTAATTATGTATTTTAAAATATTTTGGCACCTTAAATTATTTTCCAGATATCACTTATTATTTATTAAAATTAAAATAGGGAAAACTGGCTATTTAAATAATAGCCAAATTTTGCTTTCAATTATAGCCAAATCGGACCCCAATTCCCAACCCAATTTTACACCCGACCCATACCCTATTAACCCTTACCCAAACCCAGAACCCACCTACCCATTTGAATCCTGACCGTTGATCTCCCGGATCAATGGTCCAAATAATTCCCTTCCTTTTTAATTCTAATCAACCCCCTAACTAATCATTTTTTCCAATCCGCCGCCTTCAGATGCTCTCTCGTCTCCACTCTTCTCTCAAACCTAACCCTAGACTCCTCCACTCACCTCCTTCTGCGGTCATCTCCGGCGACTATCTCTCAAACCCCAAGCCTCCAATTATCACTCCACCACCTTGCTCATCATCTCTAAGGCCCTCAAGGGTCCTGGGCCATGTCGATTGGGACCTAGGGTTTCTGATTCTGTTGTTCGAGGCTTCTCTGGTGTGATTTTGGGCAAAATCACACCATATGTGTTATGATTTATGAAGTTACAACAGGTTCTTTCGATTTCTATTTGGGTTCCTTTGAAACCCTAACTCTCTTTTGAATCTCTGAGATCCGTGTTATTTTCATGCTTTAAGACCTGTTTCCTTCTATGATTTGCTTATTCTCGAGCTTTCCTCTGAAAGATCCTCTACTCTAAACCGTTTTTACTTTCGCTGAAAACTAGGGTTTTTTCGGAGTTCTTTCTACACCTGTTTTAACCGATTTCCTTATGATTAAACCTTTTTCCCTTGTTTATTTGACCGATTTTATGTTCCTACTATTTTTTAACTTGACTCCGTTAAAAGCCCTAATTTTTAAAGATTTTCATTACATCGATTTTCTCTACTTCTTTTCTGTGTGTTAGCATGATTTTCTTTACTTTGTTTCTGTGTGTTAGCCTGTTTACTTGATTCTTGTTAGTCTCTCGTGGTCCCCCATGCTTCGAATATGTTTTGCTGAATCTTTAGCCTACTTATATCATCCCTATATGGTTGTGTTTGCTCATCTCTTGTTTCTTCCTGTCTATATAACTGACCTCGTTTGTTTGCTACTCCTGTTCATTCGTCTCTATTTATATGGTGAAATATACAGAATCATGACTCCCCATGATTGATTTTGATTTTCCTTAATTGATGGTGATTAAAAGATCTTCTTTTAAAGCCCTAAAAGCTTTACCTCGTCTGTTTAAATTAACTAATTTCATTACCTTATTTACCATGGTACTTTGTTTACTAAGTCTTTCCTTAATTGGGTTTTTCTGAATTTGGTCCTAATTGACTACTCTATGCCTACTGAACCTTGACTTTTTCCTTATTTAATCATGCACTGATTCATCTTCCTGCTTTATATGGTGCTGAATCTTTCTGTTTGATCTTAATTCCCTTAACTTAAGGAAGTACTTCCTTAATTCTCCGATTGATTGATTCTGAGTTCTTAAATTAGTGTACTACTATGATTTTTTACCTTATTCCACTACCTACTTTCAACTATAAATACTCTAAGTCTTTCACAATCAAGGGACCGACACTTGGCTTTCAAAAACTCCTCTCTTATAAAAATCTCTGTTTCTCCCTTCTTCCTTGTGTTATTTCCTACTATTAGCCGGCTGCAAGCCAAGGCTAATCATTTGTGCCCTTTGGTTCTTTCATTCTGCTTGCTTCTATCTTCACTGATATGTCCTAGTTTAACTTAAAGCCTCAAACAACAAGTTTTTCTTCTTGTTTCAGTTTCTTTTATTTCTAGCCTGCTTTTACTTTGTCACGACCCTAAACCCAGACCCGGTCGTGATGGCGCCTCTCGTAAAGACAAGGCCAGCCGACACACTTCCATTTTACTTTAAGCAATTTAAAAATGTAATTACTAAGCCTTTAACAGAAATAAAATTCCAAAATAACATTATAAGTTGCGGAATTAAAAACCAACACAGCCCGACATCGGGGTGTCACCAGTCATGAGCATCTAAAACAATACTACAAGTCTGAAAGTCTACTCCACTACTACATAACTGAATCATAAAGGAAATAAGATAGAGGGAGATTGCACTGGGCTGCGAATCTCCAGGAAGCTACCTAGTAAATCTCCGAAAATCTGCTGGACAGCTCTCAACCCTCGCTAGCAGGACCTGTAGCGCCCGAATCTGCACACAGGGGTGCAGGGAGTAAAGTGAGTACTCCAACTCAGTGAGTAATAACAATAAATGAAGTCTGAGCGATATAAAATCACGTTAAACACAACATTAAGCTATAAGAGGCAGAACAAAATCAATAAACATAATTAAATAGTGAAATCTCATAAAAACACCTTTTAAGCAGTCAAACAATATATAGGAAAGACAACTAGAAATGATTAACACATAAGAACTGCCCCTCGGGAAAGGTAACAACAGAATCGGCCCCTCGGGCTATATCTCATATCTCAATGGGTACCCGCGCTCACTGGGGGTGTATAGACTCCGAGAGGGGACCCTTACGGCCCAAGCGCAATATCAAGCCATCTCGTGGCATCATATACAGGCTCTCGGCCTCATATCAATCACAAGCCACCTCGTGGCGTACAACCTCAGGCCCTCGGCCTTATTATCATAATCAGTATATCACTGCTGCGGCGTGCAACCCGACCCAAAAGTATCCTCACAGCACAGGCCCTCGGCCTTACTCAGTTAGAATCTCATAAAACCCTCGTGCAATAGTAAACATGAAGCTCAGCTCAAAACATCTTTTGAAAATTATCATTTAAGGTGTTTAAAACAGAATAACATGGCTGAGTTTTGAAAACAGTAAAATATAGTATGACTGAATGCAAGTATAAAGTCAAATAGTGAGGAAAATAACAGTAAATATCCCCTAAGGGTCCAAACAATTGGCACGAAGCCCAAATATGGCATTTAGCCGAAAACATGATAATATCAGACAATTTGCAGTCAAATAAGCAGTAAAACAATCATTCGGGATGGACCAAGTCACAATCCCCAACGGTGCACGAACCCACACTCGTCATCTAGCGTGTGTGTCACCTCAACATAGCCGAACGCTGTGTAATCCGGGGTTTCATACCCTCAGGACAGCATTTAAAATCATTACTCACCTCAATCCGGCTCAAAACCTAGCTCGCAATGCCTTTACCCCTCGAATCGGCCTCCGGATGCTCCGAATCTACCAAAATCAGAACGTATTCATCAAAATATGCTAAAGGGACAAAGCCCACTCGAAAAAAATCGAAAAACAACACAATTCCCGAAATTACCAAAACTCGACCCCTGGGCCCACGTCTCGGAATTTGATAAAATAAACATCATTAGATTCCTTATCTCCCCACGAGTTCATACATATAAAAAGTTCCAAAATCCGACCACAATTGGTCTTCCAAATCCTCAATCAAAGGCCTAGTTTCTAAGCCCTAGTTTCTCTAATTTTACCTTTAATTACAGCTCTAATCCCTGCATTAATACCATAGAATCAAGTTTTTAGGTCCAAAATTCTTATCTCAATGAGTTCCCCTTGAATTCTCTCTCCAAAATCGCCCAAAGCTCCAAAATTCATGTTTAAAAATGAAGAAAACCCTCTGAAAATCGCGAAGGAGGAAATATAACATTCTGACCCAGGCATTTCCGCATCTGCGCTCATCCCACAGCATCTGCGGTACTGCTTCTGCGGTCAAGACCACCGCATCTGTGGTCCTCACTTAAATTCCCATTTCCCGCATCTGCGATCCCATATCCGCACCTGCGCCATCGCAGGTGCGGTCCTCCAACTGCATCTGCAATTTCTGCCTCCCTAGCTCCTTTTCGCTTCTACGGCTCCTCCCTCGCATATGCGCCCTCGCACCTGCGGTCGCCAATCTGCAGGTGTGGAAATACCAGAAGCAGAAAAAGCTGCAGCTTCATAAAAATCTCAAACTCTCTGTCAACCATCCGAAATCACCCCGAGGCCCCCGGGACCTCAACCAAATGCACAAAAATGTCTTATACTACCATTCAAACTTATACCAACCTTCAAAACACCTCAAACAACATCAAAACCACCAAAACACATCGAATTCAAGCCTAAGGTTCTAAAATCTTCCACATTCCGCTTTTGATCAAAAAGTATACCAAACCATGTCCGAATGACCTGAAATTTTGCACACACATCCCAAATGACATAATGAAGCTACTGCAACTTCCAAAATTCCATTCCGACCCCTATATCAAAATCTCACCTATCAACTGGAAAACGCCAAAACTCAATTTCGCCAATTCAAGCCTAATTCTACTCCGGACCTCCAAAACACATTCCGATCACACTCCTAAGTCCCAAATCATCTCCCGAAGCTATCCGAACCATCAGAACTCACATTCGAGCCCTCTAACACATAAGTCAACATCCGGTTTACTTTTCCAACTTAAGCTTTCCTAAAAGAGACTAAGTGTCTCAAACCTTCTCAAAACCTTTCCGAACCCGAGCCAACCAACCCGATCATCTATAAAACCAATAAACAAAGCAAATAGAAGCAGAAATAGGGGAAACAGAGCGGTGACTCATGAGACGACCGGCCGGGTCGTCACATCCTCCCCCCCTTAAACAAACGTTTAAGAAACATACCTGAAGCCTCAAATAGGTGAGGATATCTGCTCCGCATCTCCCGCTCAGTCTCCCAGGTAGCCTCTTCCACGGGACGACCTCTCCACTCCACTTTCACTGAAGCTAGATCTTTTGATCTCAACTTTCAAACCTGACGCTCCGAAATAGCTGTCGGCTCCACATCATAAGTCAGATCACCCTCCAACTGAACCATACTGAAATCCAGAACATGAGACGGATCCCCAATATACTTCCGGAGCATGGAAACATGAAACATCGGGTGCACACTCGACAAGCTGGGTGGCAAAGCAAGCTCATAAGCCACCTCCCCAATCCTCCAAAGTACCTCAAAAGGCCCAATGAACCGCGAACTCAATTTACCCTTCTTTCCAAATCTCATAACACCCTTCATGGGTGAAACCTTCAACAGAACCTTCTCACCAACCATGTAGGACACATCCCGAACCTTCCGGTCCGCATAGCTCTTTTTCCTCGACTGCGGTGTACGAAGCCTCTCCTGAATCACCTTCACCTTGTCTAAAGCATCCTGTACCAAATCTGTACCTAATAGCCTGGCCTCGCCCAGCTCATACCAACCAACTGGAGATCTACACCGCCTCCCATACAAAGCCTCATATGGAGCCATCTAAATACTCGACTGGTAGTTGTTGTTATAGGCAAACTCTGCGAGCGGTAGAAACTGATCCCATGACCCTCCAAAATCAATGACACAAGCGCGTAACATATCCTCCAGTATCTGAATAGTGCGCTCGGACTGCCCGTCCGTCTGAGGGTGAAAAGCCGTGCTCAACTCAACCTGAGTACCCAACTCTCGCTATACAGACCTCCAAAACTGTGAAGTGAACTGAGTGCCCCGATCTGAAATGATGGAAACTGGGACATCACGCAAACGAACAATCTCCCGGATATATATCTCCGCCAATCGCTCTGAAGAGTAAGTAGTACAGATAGGAATGAAGTGCGCGGACTTGGTCAGCCGATCCACAATCACCCAAATAGCATCGAACTTCTTCAAAGTCCATGGGAGCCCAACTACAAAGTCCATGGTGATCCGCTCCCACTTCCATTCTGGAATATCCATCCGCTGAAGCAAGCCACCTGGTCTTTGATGCTCATATTTCACCTGCTGACAATTGAAACACCGAGCTACAAATCCCACAATGTCTTTCTCCATTCTCCTCCACCAGTAATGCTGTCTCAGATCCTGATACATCTTCGCGACACCAGGATGAATGGAATACCTCGAGCTATGGGCCTCCTCCAGAATCAACTCCCGAAGCCCATCCACATTGGGCACACAAATCCGGCCCTGCATCCTCAACACCCCACCATCACCGATAGTCACATCTCTGGCATCATCATGCTGAACTTTGTCCTTAAGGACAAGTAAATGAGGATCATCATATTGGCGCTCTCTGATGTGCTAATATAAGGAAGACCGAGAAATCACACAAGCCAATACCCTGGTGGGCTCCGAAATGTCCAACCTCACAAACCGATTGGCCAAAGCCTGAACATCAACTGCAAGAGGTCTCTCCCCAACTGGAATATACGCTAAACTCCCCATACTCACCGCCTTTCGGCTCAAAGCATCGGCCACCACATTGGCCTTCCCCGGGTGATACAAGATAGTAATGTCATAATCCTTAAGCAACTCCAACCACCTCCGTTGCCTCAGATTGAGATCCTTCTGCTTGAACAAGTGCTGGAGGCTACGATGATCGGCATACACCTTACAAGACACACTATACAAATAATGCCTCCAAATCTTCAACGCGTGAACAATGGCAGCCAACTCCAAATCATGAACAGGGTAATTCTTCTCATGAGGCTTCAACTGACGAGAAGCATAAGCAATAACTCTACCCTCCTGCATCAGAACACACCCAATACCAACTCTCGAAGCATCACAATACACGATATAAGAACCTGAAGCTGATGGCAATACTAATATTGGAGCTGTGGTCAAGGCAGTCTTGAGCTTCTGAAAGCTCTCCTCACACTCATCGGACCACTGAAATGAAACACCCTTCTAAGTCAACTTGGTCAAGGGCGATGCAATAGATGAAAATCCCTGAACAAACCGGCGATAATAACCCGCCAAACCAAGAAAACTACAAATCTCTATGGCTGAGGACGGTTTGGTCCAACTCTGAACCGCCTCTATCTTCTTCGGGTCAACCTGAATACCCTCGCTGGACACCACGTGCCCGAAAAGCCACTAAATTGAGCCAAAACTCACATTTGGAGAACTTTGCATAAAGCTTCTCCTCTCTCAATCTCTGCAACACCACTCTCAAATGCTCTGCGTGCTCCTCCTGACTACGCGAGTACACCAGCATATCATCAATAAAGACTATGACAAACGAGTCGAGATACGGCCGGAACACGCTGTTCATCAAATGCATGAATGCTGCCGGGGCATTGGTCAGCCCGAAAGACATCACCAAAAACTCATAATGACCATATCGGGTCCTGAAAGCTGTCTTAAGAATATCTGAGTCCCTGATCTTCAACTGGTGATAACTTGAGCGGAGATCAATCTTGGAGAACACTCTCGCTCCCTGAAGCTGGTCGAATAAATCATCGATACGAGGCAAAGGATACTTGTTCTTAATTGTTACCTTGTTCAACTGCCTGTAATCAATGCACATTCTCATCGTGCCATCCTTCTTCTTCACAAAAAGAACCGGCACACCCCACGGTGATACACTGGGACGAATAAACCCCTTGTCAAGGAGCTCCTGAAGCTGCTCCTTTAACTCCTTCAACTCCACTGGTGCCATACGATATGGAGGAACAGAAATGGGCTGAGTGACCGGCACCAGATCAATACCAAAATCAATATCCCTGTCCGGTGGCATGCCCGGTAGGTCTGCAGGGAATACATCGGGAAAATCTCTCACAACTGGAACATAATCAATACTGGGAGCCTCTGCACCGATATCCCTCACAAATGCTAGATATGAAAGACAACCCTTCCCAACCATACGCTGGGCCTTCAAGAAAGAAATCACCCGGCTGGGAACATAATCGGTCGAACCTCGCCACTCAATCTGTGGCGCACCTAGCATAGCCAAAGTCACTGTCTTGGCATGGCAGTCCAGAATAGCCCGGCACGGAGATAGCGAGTCCATGCCCAAAATAACATCAAAATCTACCATACATAACAACAATAGATCCACTCGGGTCTCCAGACCCATATAGACACAACACACGACCGGTACACATGGTCTACCACAACTGTATCGCCCACCGGCATAGAGACATGAACAGAAGAAATGAGGGACTTGCAGGGCATAGCCAAATAATGGGCAAAATAAGACGACACATAAGAGAAAGTAGAACCAGGGTCAAATAACACAGAAGCATCCCTGCGGCAGACTGAGATAATACCCGTAATCACCGCATCTGAAGCAATCGCATCAGGCCTAGCTGGAAGTGCATAGAAGCGGGCCTGACCACCACCGGATCGACCTCCCCCTCTGGGGCGACCCCTAGATGACTGTCCTCCACCCCTAGCTGGCTGGGTGGGTGGTGAAGTGACTGGGGCTGAGGCTGATGGCTGATCTGCTGAGATGAACCCCCAAGACGATGAGGACACTGCCTCCATATGTGACCCATCTCTCCACACTCATAGCAACTCCCGGGTGCTGGATACGGGGACTGATGGGAACCCCTAGCACCGGAATGACTAGCAGACGCACCTGGCGTAGAAGAATCCTGAACTGATGGAGCACGGGACGAACCCTGGGCTGGAAGTACACTGAGTGAGGAATGACCCTGCTGATAACCGTGAGAACCATCGCCTGATGATGTCCCACGATAACCTGGGCGAGCTGACTGAGCATGTCTGAACTGTCGGCCTCTGCCGTGCTGAATCTGGCCCCTCGAAGGAGCACCCCATAACTACCATGACCACGAGGCCTCTTAGCCTCCCTCTTCTCGCGCTCCTGGCGACGAACTGACTCAATCTCACGAGCAATATCCACAACCTCCTCAAACGTAGCACCTGACACTCTCTCCCTAGTCATGAGAACCCGAAGCTGGTAGGTAAGGCCATCAACAGACCTCCTGATCCTCTCTCTCTCCGTAGCAACGAGCCAAATAGCATGTCGAGCTAACTCTGAGAACCTCATCTTGTACTGAGTAACCGTCATATCTCCCTATCTCAACTGCTCGAACTGCCTACGCAGCTCCTCCCTAGGGGACTGTGGAACATACTTCTCCAAAAATAGAGCAGAGAACTGCTGCCAAGTCAGAGGTGCCGAACCAGCAGGCCTACGCCGCTCATATGCCTCCCACCAAGTGAAGGTAGCTCCGGTAAACTGAAAGGTCGTGAATGCAATCTCGCTAGTCTCCAGAATACCCGCGGTGCGAAGAATCCTCTGACATCGGTCTAAGAAGCCCTGGGCATCCTCGCCCTCAGCACCACTAAAAGTAGGAGCCTGGAGTCTGCCAAACCTCTCCAATCTACGTTGCTCGTCCTCTGGCATAACTGGAGCTACGTAACCCTGAGCAGTTGCCACCGGCTGGGCTAGTGGTGCCTCCGGTGTCTGCAATCCCTGAACCACCTGATCGGGTGTGTGGGCGGTGGGAGTCTGAGAGCCTTCCCCCTGCCTGAGAAGTGGCTGCGGCAGTAGAAACCGCGACCGCCTGAGCAAGGCTAGTACATACTATCAATATCTTAGACAAAGTCTCCTGAAGACCCGGAATCACAATGGCCACAGCTGGTGCTGCTGGAGTGTCCACAACTGGGACCTGCTCTTGAACTGGGGCGGCTGGTGGATCTGCAAGTGCTGTCCCAACTACTGTGGCTCTAGTGGCTCCAGCTGGTGGTACTGGTGGTCGTCCATCCTGATCGGTAGCGCGTGTCCTCACCATCTGTGAGAGAATAGAATAACAGAAGATTAGTTCTCGGATCAACAAATTCCCACGACAAGAATTTCAAGAATATGGAATTTTCCTAAAGGTTCTGCAGCCTCTCGAGGATAAATACAGACGTCTCCATACCAATCCGCGAGACTCTACTAAACCTGCTCATGACTCGTGAGACCTATGTAACCTAGGCTCTGATACCAACTTGTCATGACCCTAAACCCGGACCCGGTTGTGATGGCGCCTCTCGTGAAGACAAGGCCAGCCGACACACTTCCAATTCACTTTATGCAATTTAAAATAGTAATCACTAAGCCTTTAACAGAAATAAAATTCCAAAATAACATTATAAGTTGCGGAATTAAAATCCAACATAGCCTGACATCGGGGTGTCACCAGTCAAGAGCATCTAAAACAATACTACAAGTCTGAAAGTCTACTCTACTACTACACAACTGAATCAGAAAGGAAATAAGATAGAGGGAGATTGCACTGGCTGCGAATCGGGCAGCTACCTGGTAAATCTCCGGAAATCTGCTGGACAGCTCTCAACCCTCGCTAGCAGGACCTGTAGCGGTGCAGGGAGTAAAGTGAGTACTCCAACTCAGTGAGTAATAATAATAAATGAAGACTGAGCGATATAAAATCACGTTAAACACAACATTAAGCTATAAGAGGCAGAACAAAATCAATAAACATAATTAAATAGTGAAATCTCATAAAAACACCTTTTGAGCAGTCAAACAATATATAGGAAAGACAACTAGAAATGATAAACACATAAGAACTGCCCCTCGGGCAAGGTAACAACAGAATCGGCCCCTTGGGCAATATCACAGAACAATAGCAGCCCCTAGGGCTATATCTCATATCTCAATGGGTACCCGCGCTCACTGGGGTGTACAAACTCCGGGAGGGGCCCCTTACGGCCCAAGCGCAATATCAAGCCATCTCGTGGCATCATATACAGGCTCTCGGCCTCATATCAATCACAAGCCACCTCGTGGCGTACAACCTCAGGCCCTCGGCCTTATTATCATAACCAGTATATCACTGCTGTGGCGTGCAGCCCGACCCAAAAGTATCCTCACAACACAGGCCCTCGGCCTTACTCAGTCAGAATCTCATAAGCCCCTCGGGCAACAGTAAACATGAAGCTCAGCTCAAAATATCTTTTGAAAATTATCATTTAAGGTGTTTAAAATCGAATAACATGGCTGAGTTTTGAAAACAGTAAACTATAGTATGACTGAGTGCAAGTATAAAGTCAAATAGTGAGGAAAATAACAGTAAATATCCCCTAAGGGTCCAAACAATTGGCACGAAGCCCAAATATGGCATTTAGCCCAAAACATGATAATATCAGACAATTTGCAGTCAAATAAGCAGTAAAACAATCATTCGGGATGGACCAAGTCACAATCCCCAACGGTGCACGAACCCACGCTCGTCATCTAGCGTGTGTGTCACCTCAACATAGCCGAACGCTGTGTAATCCGGGGTTTCATACCCTCAGGACAACATTTAAAATTGTTACCCACCTCAATCCGGCTCAAAATCTAGCTCGCAATGCCTTTGCCCCTCGAATCGGCCTCCGGATGCTCCGAATCTACCAAAATCAGAACGTAATCATAAAAATATGCTAAAGGGACAAAGCCCACTCGAAAGAAATCGAAAAACAACACAATTCCCGAAATTACCAAAACCCGACCCTCGGGCCCACGTCTCGGAATTCGATAAAATAAACATCATTAGATTCCTTATCTCCCCACGAGTTCATACATATAAAAAGTTCCAAAATCCGACAACAATTGGTCTTCCAAATCCTCAATCAAAGGCCTAGTTTCTAAGCCCTAGTTTCTCTAATTTTACCTTTAATTACAGCTGTAATCCATGCATTAATACCATAGAATCAAGTTTTTAGGTCCAAAATTCTTACCTCAATGAGTTCCCCTTGAATTCTCTCTCCAAAATCGCCCAATGCTCCAAAATTCGTGTTTAATAATGAAGAAACCCTCTGAAAATCGCGAAGGAGGAAATATAACATTCTGACCTAGGCATTTCCGCATCTGCGCTCATCCCACCGCATTTGCGGTACTTCTTACGGTCAAGACCACCGCATCTGCGGGCCTCACTTAAATTCCCATTTCCCGTATCTGCGATCCCATATCCGCACCTGCGCCATCGCAGGTGCGGTCCTCCAACCGCATCTGCAGTTTCTGCCTCCCTAGCTCCTTTTCTCTTCTACAGCTCCTCCCTTGCATATGCCCTCGCACCTGCGGTCCCCAATTCGCAGGTGCAAAAATACCAGAAGCAGAAAAAACTGGAGCTTCATAAAAATCTCAAACTCTTCGTCAACCATCCGAAATCACCCCGATGCCCCCGGGACCTCAACCAAAGCACAAACATGTCTTATAGTACCATTCAAACTTATACCAACCTTCAAAACACCTCCAACAACATCAAAACCACCAAAACACATCGAATTCAAGCCTAAGGTTCTAAAATCTTCCACATTCCGCTTTTGATCAAAAAGTATACCAAACCATGTCCGAATGGCCTGATATTTTGCACACACATCCCAAATGACATAATGAAGCTACTCCAACTTCCGTAATTCCATTCCGATCCCTATATCAAAATCTCACCTATCAATCGAAAAACGCCAAAACTCAATTTCGCCAATTCAAGCCTAATTCTACTCCGGACCTCCAAAACACATTTCGATCACACTCCTAAGTCCCCAATCTTCTCCCGAAGATTTCTGAAGCATCGGAACTCACATCCGAGCCCTCTAACACATAAGTCAACATCCGGTTGACTTTTCCAACTTAAGCTTTCCTAAAAGAGACTAAGTGTCTCAAACGTTCTCAAAACCTTTCCAAACCCGAGCCAACCAACCCGATCATCTATAGAACCAATAAACAAAGCAAATAGACGCAGAAATGGGGGAAACGGAGTGGTAACTCATGAGACGACCGGCCGGGTTGTTACATACTTGTGGTTCTGTTGTGAAGTTTGTAGTTAGGCTATATTGTCAACATTCTAGTTTGACCCCCCTGTGTGACTACTGAGTTCAGTTAGACTCTATGATTATTTGAAGTACTTGACTTTGTGTATCACTCCAACTTCTTTCAAACAACCTCTATTACCTTATTAATTGCTTTCGTAAACAGACTTTTAAGTCCAGTCTTTAAAAAATTTCTTTCAACCTGCGTCTTGCACTACCACTTCATTCTTAGTTAATAAGTTCTGCCTCCTCTAGTATGTGTACTGCCTTGGGATCCTCTTGAGAGCCCTCTGAACTCT